>NC_056557.1:23439848-23442994 GCF_013358625.1 Macadamia integrifolia | reverse complement strand
GGGGGGGGGGGGGGGGGGGGAAGGCAGAGACATAATGAGCCAGAGATTCCATTTAGAAGGAACCAAAGTGTGAGGGCCATAGGCCCACCCCCACCCGCACCCCTAGTCCGTGACCCAACTGTTAAGATCCTACTCAAGGATCTTGTCGCCTATCCCAAATAAGACCCGAAACAAAGAAGCTGAAACAAATGTGGCATGATGTGAAAGGGGCGAGTGAGGATTAGCTTCTCCAAGTGGGCTTTCTACCACAACATTCCAACCCATGCCACTACAGGGTCATATTATCAAAACATGCTGGATGAGATAGGCAGAAGTGGCCCAGGAGTGAAGGGGCCCACAGCATATGAGATGTACAATCTCACTTGCCCCACTACAAAGAGTTGCAGTCATAGTTGTCATTGCGCCAAGGTGAACCAAGGCGGTGGAGGGTTGTCTAAGCGCTTAGGCGAGAAGGCGCCCGCCTGTGTTATTTTTTATTTTTCCTATTTTCTAACATTATTTAGTAAGTTATATATACCTTGTATCATAAAAAAATCAAGATTAAGCCAGATCAAGTCATTAAAAATCGACATTTAGCCACATCAAATCATAAAAAAATTAACATCAAGTCATATTAAGTTATAAAAAATCAACATTTAGAGAAATGCTCGTATTCTATAATAAGTTTGACTGGTCAAATGATTTTATTTTTACATGAGACTTTTTGTATTAGTTATAACATAAAACTAGCTTTTTAACAAGTCTAAGAATACTTAAATCTGAGTTGTAATAACAAAGTTATGCTCCAATCAAACTTATTGTTAAGTGCGCGAATATTGTTAAAATCGTCTGAATGAAATAATTTTATGGATATCAAAACAAAATATTATTTTACCGGACTTTTGGTTTTTAGCAATGTTTTAACATGATAGAATTTATAAAATTTTCATAATTGAGAAAAACCCCAGCATTTAAAAGTTGAAAATCGCCCCTATAACCAAAATCCAGTTTTTGTTCTTGGACTGGGGGGTTGACGTTTTATCCTTTTGGAATTTGATTTTTAAACTATTTTTATTGGATTCAAATAGGGAGTATTTGCATATTTATGAATAATATCTTAAGTAAATGAAATAACAAATATTAAAAACATTTTGGCATAAATAAGTGCCAAAACACATGGCGACATGCAGTGCAACAAGGCAACTGTCGCTTAGGCCCCAGGCAAACCGCCTGGACTCCTTGGCGACACCTTGACAACTATGGTTGCAATAGTATATTGAGGAGTTTAAGCCGATTTGAGAGAACTATGGAGTGACTGTGATGTATGATGGTTGGACTGGACCCACTAAACAGTCCATCATCAACGTTTTGGTCTATTGTGATGGTAGGACTATCTTTTTGAAGTCTATGGATGCATCCAAGGAGAAGAAAGATGTAAATATATATATAAGTTGTTGAAAGAGGTGGTAAAGGATGAGGGGGTGGAGAATGTTGTACAAGTTGTCACTAACAATGGGAGCATCTCAAAGAAGGCTGGGGAAAACTGATGATCAATCCCATGTATCGACTTTTTGGACTCCATGTGCAGCCCACTACATCAATCTCATGTTAAAAGACATGGAGAATCTTAAGCTTGCCAAAGAGGTTGTAATCTTGTAGAGAGGGTAAGACAGGTGACTACATTTGCAAGGATTAAAGTATCAGTATCGGTCACCGTATCGGTCGGCCAAAATTAAGATACGTATCGGAGGGTATCGTATCGTATCAGAGATATGCTAAGATACGCTAAAGATACGCACATAAATGGATAAGAAACACTTTTTTATACACTTTTGCATAAAAAAATAGTTAAAAAAAGTTATATATAACATGTATTATGCATAAACAGTAAATTGAGAGTATCGCACTAAGAATCCAAGGTTTGTAGTTGTCCCATAAATGTAAAATCCTTGTTCCCAACCTTGATTTCCACTTTTGTTAGAGAGAAAAATGGTTGGCAGCAACTTTGGAACAAAAACACCTCAAAAAATTATGTTTTTCTAAAAAATTACCCATTTTGGCCATTTTATGACCGTATCGGTACGTATCGGTGTGTATCGGTCAATACATACCGATACATACCGATACGTATCGATACATACCGAAACGTACATTTCACTTCAATTTTGAATTTTTCATAGAGTATCGGTACGTATCGGTGAGTATCGGTGCGTATCGGTGTGTATCGGTGTGTATCGTAAGATACGTATCGATACAAAAGGGTTTTAAAAATTGCATGTATCGTATCGGTCAATATCGTATCGGTAAAGGCCGATACGGTACGATATGGACCGATACTTTAAACCATGCACATTTGTCTACAATCATAGATTTTCGCTACAGATGTTGAGGAGCAAGTGCTGTAGGGACAAGGTGAGGCCAGGGCTGACATGCTTCCCAGAAACTACATCACTCTAAAGAGCTTTGAGACAAAGGAGGCTGGACTTAGGTCTATGTTTGCATCAGAGGATTGGTTTGAGCGGGATGAGTCTGCTCCTCATGAAGGTCGATCAGCCCAGGTGAACATTTCTAGTAACAAGTTCCGGGATGACCTAAAGAAGGTCATTATGATCTTAGAGCTGGTTGTTAATGTGTAGAGAATGGTGGACTCACAAAAGAAGCCCACCTTACCCCACTGATGCAGACAAGGCTACACTTATCTGGTTGGACCAGCATGGCCGGCTTTGGAAGCCAAGAGCCAAGAAGAACCGGTTTAGCCCAGGTTTTTGGACCAACAAGGGTTGGACGTAAGTAGTTTAATATTATGTTTTTTATTTTCTCATGTTTGCTTTTGGGTAGGATACGTAAGAGATAGAGAAATAGGAGTAAGTTTCAGTGTTAAGAGTCTAAGTAGGAGTCTTGTTATTTTCTCTTTATATACTTGCATATACTCAATGTTAAAAAGGGGAATTTATTTTAATGAGAATTAGTTTGATTTGTGCAATGTGTGAGGTGTCATTCCCTTCCTTTCCCCCCTTCTATTCCAGTTCTTCCTTTCTTCCCTAAGGCCCTCTATCAATTTGGTATCAGAGCCGAAGGATCCCCATTCCCTTTCTTCCTGACATCTCTCTTCTTCCCTTCCCCATTCTCTATTTCGGTCCTACCGAGACTGAGAACAAAAAAAAAAA
>NC_056557.1:23430171-23439777 GCF_013358625.1 Macadamia integrifolia | reverse complement strand
AAAAAAAAGAAAAAAAAAAAGAGAGAATCCTTCGAAACCCTTCCCTGATTTTGAGTTTTTCCAAGTGAAAAACAAAAAAGCAGCACAGAAGAAGAGAAGAGAAGAAAGAACAGAAGACAAAAGAAGAAAAAGAATAAGAAGAGAAGAGGAAGAAAAAAAAAACTAGACGAGAAGAAGAAGAGAGAAAGTAAGACATACCTGTTCCCGAATCTTCGCAACAGGCCAATCCCTCGAATTGCGCCTCCCTTCTCGCTAGTTTCCTCTTGTTTGACAGTGATGCAAACTCTAAGGGCCCGTTTGATAACGTTTCTGCCATTTCTATTTCAAGAAACGGCATAAACATAAATTTCCATTTCTAGAAATAGAAAAGGAATTGAAGGTGTTTGATAAGTCATGTTTTTAGAAGTCGATGGTAACCAGTGAAAGAATTGCCACAAGTCGTTTCCAGAAACGGCGAAACAAGTTTCGGCTGGGTCGTTTCTTGAACCATAAATAAGTAAAAATTTCTATTTCTATTTCTAAAAATAAGTGAAACGAAACAGTTTTATCAAATGCTTTTTACGCCGTTTCTGCTCTTTCTGGAAACAGAAACGGCAGAAACACGTTTCTTGAAACGTTATCAAACGGGCCCTAAGTAGTTCACTCCTCCGACCATCGCTGCTGGTTCCGTCTCCAAGGAGAAGGATCTTTTGGCTGGTAATCCAAACCCCCAACCCATCGATTTTTTCTCTTCTTTCTAATTTCTCTTTCCAGAATTACCCCTCTTTAATTTTGCTTATTTCCCACACTATCCCCACCCCACACGTGATATCTTTTTGTACTTATATTGAATTCCAATATTTACAATTCTGTCATCCCTGGAAAAAAAGAACTCGAGTTATTTACCATTCTGCCATTGCTCTTTAAACCTCCTTTATTTACTATTTTGCCATCATATTTGAGTGCAATCTTGCATATCTCCACCATGGTAGCCAATAGTGAAGTTATTCAACAACTGAACTCCTATAAAGGAGAAATTGATGCTCTCACTACCATTGTAACTTCCCTTAAGACAATGATGGAATCTATCCAAGTTTCTATTGATCGTTTGGTGAACAGATAAAGGAAAGAGTCACATTCAATCTAGGGATTCTTCCAACACCACTCCACAAGATCCATCAGTACTACTACCATCACCACCACCACCACCTCCACCACCATATGGAATGGGTAGATATGAGGATGGAGCGAAAAGAGCAGCAAAATTGGATGTCCTTGATTTTTATGGAGATAACAACCCAGAACTGTACCTTTACTGGATTCACAGCTTAGAGATGTTCTTCAGATGGTACGGGTTGACTGAGGCCCGAAAGATCCTATTTGCAGAGGCTAAACTGAAAGGCACGGCCCGAGTCTGGTGGGTCAAGCAACAACAACAGAACTGAACCCAAGGCATTGGTTTAGTCACTACTTGGGCTAAAATGCATGAAGTCATAAATTGGAGATTCTTGCCTTCTGATTACAAGCAACGCATGCATCTCAGATTTGCACATTTAATACAGGAGAATTTGACCATTGAAGAATATGTTGCTAGATTTTATTATTTGGCCACTCGTTCTGATTTTGAGTGGGATGAAAAAGTATTGGTGGCACAATTCCGCAATGGTATGCACCCTCAACTTAGTGTTGCCCTTGCATCTAGCCAACTGCCTACAATGGAAGATGCCGTACAAGTCGCCTATCAGGTTGAGGAAAGTCTGAAACGCCCATACAGTTGGAGGCCATTTACAGATGCTTTTCCTAGGGGTCCTAGTTCTATTCAGCCATAGTCATCTCCATAAAAAAAGTCAATCAGTAGACCACAGGCTAGTGCTTCATCTATGTCATCCTCAAGACCTAGCCGGCCATATTCTCCACCTCCACATGATTCAACCATGTCATCTTCACGGCCTACTCATCCATACTCCCAACCTCAGCGTGGTTATGACAGGAACTCAATATTTCCAAAGGAGGCTATTCAATGTTTCACATGCAAGGGGTATGGGCATCGATCTAATCAATGTCCTAACCAGCTGTTAGTATACATTAACAAGGACAATTTTATACCCTATGTACCAGAAGAGCAACCGAAAACAGGAACAGTAAATTTGGAGGCTGAATGTGATCGTGAGCCTAATGAGATTAATGATGGTGACAGTGATGATAAGCCTCAACCATTCTATGTGATCCGTCCTCTTTTGACTACACAGAAGATTCCCAAGGAGGACGATTGGCGCCATAATAGTATTTTTCAGACCAGGGTGCGATGCAATGATAGCTTATGTAATATAGTGATTGACCCCGATAGTTACACCAACGCTGTTGCTAAAGTTGTTCACAAGTTGGGCCTGAAAATGGAACCCCATCCGAATCCCTACAAGGTTGGGTGGGTGAACAATAATCTGAAAAATTAATGAAAGGATCTTCTCCCCCCCCCGACAAGAAAGCCAAGCACTGTGGATATGAGAATACATACTCTTTTCAATATAGTGGCCTTGAGATGAAGTTTCTTCAGACAAAGGATCTTCTCCCCCCCCCTCCCCCTCAAACTCAAGAGGACAGTTGGAACTTCTCTCCTCAGGCGCATCAATTTTGACGGCATTCTTGGACCTCCTCTAAACTCGACGGAATCAAGTTCTTTTCAAAAGAGGAGAATTGATGCAGATAAGGCTGCACTTACCTGGTTGGACCAGTATGACCGTATTTGGAAGCCAAGAGCAAAGAGCCAAGAGCTGGTCCAACCCAGGATTTTGGTCTAACAAGGGTTGGAAGTAGTTTAGTTTAATATTATGTCTTTTATGTTCTCATGTTTGTTTTTGGGTAGAATACGTAGCAGATAGAGAAATAGAAGTTTGTTTCAGTGTTAAAGTCTAAGGAGTCTTGTTATTTTCTCTTTATATACTTGCATATAGTTAAAAAGGAGAATTTATTTGAATGAGAATTAGTTTGATTTGTGCAATGTGTGAGGTGTGATTCCCTTCCTTTCCCCCCTTCTATTCCAGTTCTTCCCCTCATCCCTTCTTCCCTAAGGCCCTCCATCACACACTTGTGGGCAGCTATTGATATGATGAAGATGCAGGTCGAGGCAATGTACAGATGGGGTAACAGAAAGTTCCTTGACGTGATAAGAATTGGTGGGAGAGACAGCTCATGCATCCACTGAATCAGGCTAGTGAGTTTTTACTTAATTCACTTCAATTAAACTTGTCATTCGGGTCGGGATACCACGGCTGCTGGTTGGTCTAATCACCGTAGTTTTTTCATTCATATTTAAGTATTGATCATCGTATACCATCACTTAACATTACTCCTTAATGCTCTTATGCAGCTGAATGGTGGGTGTTGTATGGAAAAGACTCATTCAATTTGACCAGGATAGCAGTTAAAGTGCTCTCCCAGACATGTTCCACCACTAGGTGCGAGCGCAACTGGAGAACGTTCTCCCTCATACACTCTAAGAGCAGAACCGATTGGCTGCCAAGCGACTAGAGGATTTGATCTATGTGCATTACAATATGAGATTGAGGGAGGAGCACATATGCCTTGGCACAGACAACGATACAATCTTAATAAAGTTGAGCAAAAGCTTCTAGCTGGAAGAAGATGAGAAGGAACTCCTATATGAGTAGGTCAGGGATCGAGATGAGCCAATGTTAGATGAGCCTAGAGGTCAGCCCCAACACCCGGACTGCTTCACAGATGAGTGTTAATGTCAAGTATATGGCGTCAGAGGGGAGAGTTAACTAACAAAGTTGCATCCATTTGAGCCTTAGCCTAGCGGAGATGATGATGATAATGATGATGGTGGTGTTGGTGGTGGTGGTGGTTATAATGATGGTGATAAATTAAAATCCTTACACGAGGAGGACAAGATGCAAGATCCGAAGCTAGTGTCAAAGCCCGTCTGATTCAGAGGAGAGACTTGGTTTGATCACGCCAAGCCGGATGAGGCACATGCTAGAGGAGGCTACACTCTAGGTCCGCAAAAGGAGTTTAGACCTAAGGAAGAGGTAGTTCGGATGGGCATGAATGTATCGAGCTTGTCTGGCACATTGGAAACCAAGAAAATGTGTGAGAGTATAGGATCTGGGCATTGGCATGCACCATCCTTCACAGGGGCAAGCACCAGTCCAACACATCATGTTGATAGTGGCTTAGAGAGATAGGTTTAGCCGTTGGGCATAGCGGATATGATGGTGGACCATCCTTCAAGAGCACAAGTTCCACATTTGGAGGGTATGGTGGCTATGAGGGTGACTATAGTGGATCTTCTAGTTCATTCCCTAGCACTGAGTATGCGGGTGGCTCGGGTGGTGGGTCCTCTTTCATCGACAGCATCTTCTCATATCCAGGCCAACAATGTGTTGGCTCCACCCATTTTATAGTCTTAGTGAGCCATTCCCTAGGTTAGGATACTCCGATATGTTGATAATGGGGCTTATAGGTGGGAAATAATGGACTTTCAAAATAAATGGCCCAAAACAAGTCATGGGATGCATATGTGGTGCATTCCAAGGAGCAGTTACGATTTATTCAATCATATATAGCTCCACATGGAATTAAGTGGTGAGTGTTGTATGATTGTATTTCCGCAACCTACAGTATATAATTTGATTGTTTTTTAATTTCATATTTACATTTCCAATAGTTAAATTATCTGTAGTCAGTGTTTATAGTAGGGCTAGTGTACAACTGCATTCAGCGTACACTAGTAAACTTGGGTCCAAACCGCAAATACCATAATGGGCGGTTTTTTTGTGAAACTGATTCATAGAATAGGTGTAAAATGTTAAAAACAAACAGAATACAAAAATTCAGGTAAAACCCCCATTTTTCTGGGCCTCGAAACCTAGCTTTCGAGTTTGGCCCCAAAAACAAGGTTATGGTCGACACTTGGCATATCTCGGTTTCAACCATGGTCACGGCCTCAAAACCAAGAATTAGAATCTTGCAATGGGTCCATCCAAATCTGTAATTTTATTGAACAGCTGAAGGTACTTTCGGAAGGTAAAAAAAAACCACAACAAAACTGGGAACAAAAGTTTAAGTAGGATGATATTTATTGATATTAACAATAAAGGAGGGAATGAATAAAACAAACTTAGAACTCGGAGGCTAAATGGTAAATAACATAAGGTATGGTATTAAAAGCAATAAAAAAAAGTTCTACCTAATGATATAAGCATTAACCAGTGGTAAACCTGATCAAAGAACGAGCCTTAACTCACCCAAACAGTCTCAATCTGGTCTGGGACTTTAAGGGCAGAATTGCCTAGGTCTTCTGACAAGATGGGTTTCTAGAAGCCTAAGGAGTTAGGTTCAGAAACTCATTTGAAAACCAGAATTGCAGTGAATGATATATGTCCAGATTCGTTTTAAGTAGGATAATATTTATCGTTATTAACAATAAAGGGGGGAATGAATAAAACAAACTTAGAAGTAGGAGGCTAAATGGTAAATAGCATAAGGTATGGTATTAAAAGCAATAAAAAAAGTTCTACCTAATGATATAAGCATTGACCAGCGGTAAAGCTGATCAAAGACTGTGCCTTAACTCACCCAAACAGTCTCAATCTGGTCTGGGACTTTAAAGGCAGAATTGCCTAGGTCTTCTGACAAGAAGAAGGGTTTCTAGAAGCCTAAGGTGTTAGGTTCAGAAACTCATTTGAAAACCAGAATTGCAGTGAATGATATATGAGCAGATTCAAGAAAATTTTGATAACTGATGATCTGTAGTTTAAAATTTCAAATACAGAGAATATTTTGGTCGAAGTTCTGTAATATAGCATGGAAATATCCCTCAAAAGATGATTCTGATCCAACGGTTGGATGAGAAATACTACTGAGGTAGGACTCTTCATTAGGGTTCCAGATCAAGGGATTTATCTGAGATTTAGGGGGACCAAAACAGTATTGATGGATGATCAGACGGCAACAAAAAATTAAGTAGTAACAAAAATTATCAAACCAGAACAAGAACCAGAAACAAGAACTGAAATAGAAACCTGTTCTGAAAGTTCCAGCAATTTGGATAGCATTAGCAATAGGACTTCGTCAAAACAGTGACAAGATCTGATTTTTAGAACAAAAATCAAATAAGTACCGAGGTCGATTATCACTGCTGAAATCAGATTCTAAATCTCAAGTTCTTTGATGAGTAAACCAGAAATCCTACTGGCAGCAGGATTTAAAAGCACAGTCGATCAGAGATTTTGATACCAACAATAACAGAAACTGGATATATAGAGATGCAATGGATTTCAGACATCAACAATCAATATCAAGTATTACTGTATTAGTTAACAGCACAATCGACCAGAGATTTTGATACCAACAATAACAGAAACTGGATGTGCAGAGATGAAATGGATTTTCAGATGTCAACAATCAAAATCAATTAATAAACATGACACAAGGATAAATTAGAAAACTGACCTGATTGCAGTAATTTAGCAGCGAAAAAGAACATTAGAATTAGATATAACAAGAATATGACTTGAGAATCAGATCGAAGCCTTGATCAACATCTCACTGACCCACCTAGCATCCCACCAGGCAGCAACTACATTCCACCGCCATTAATCTGAGTCTCGCAGAGTATTAAGCAGCAAAGCCACACTTTAATCAAAATAAAGTATGTCATAATGTCCGGTTATAAAAGTATCTATAAACACTCCAAATAGACTAAACCAACTAGTAATCAATCTGGCTACTTAATTGTCCAATGACTTGAAACAACTCCTAAACTGACCCAAGAACCTCCAGCTGTGTTTGGAGTCCAAAACCAACTCTAATGAAAGAAAATCAACTAATAACAGTTTCCTAATCCAGCCTGAACTAGGACATAAACATGATAAAAATAGAAAAAGGAACCAAAAGCATACTTTACTAAATTAGAACTCTATAGCAGAGCAGGAATAGGATTCCTAGAGAAACCAGGAATTCTGAAATTCCTGAAATCACGAGTTCTTTTTCTTCTCTTGGCACTGCTTCTTGTGCCCAAATACTGCATCACAAGGTCCAGGGAAGAAAACTACGTTTTTAACAAGGTTTAGGTAGTGTGAGAGCCAGTTGCATAAAAAACATAAAAAACAGAGCATGTTATATAAACAGTGTATAAACTGATGAAGAAAATAAAAAGGACAGAAACTCAGAGAGAGTGATGCCAACAGTATGAATACCAAGTTTCAGACCTAAACAGTGAAACAGAAAAGATATGAAGCAAAACAGCAATCTGATATTAGTCCAGAATACCACTGGACTAGAAAGAAGAAGAAACAATGGGAAGTAAAGAGCCAGAACAGTAGGAAATAGAAGAGGTACGAAAGGAAGGATCACACCTGAGAATGGGAAGAGATTTGGCAAAGAACGAGAGACAAAAAAGTAGCATTCGATCCAACCACCAGCTCTTCACAGCAATGTAAACTCAAGTAAGTTCTTTCAATTCCAATCTATCTAATCCCATTGTGGGTTACAACCAAATATATAAAGAGAAAATTTCCTAAACAAACTCTCTAAAACTGAAAATAGAGTTTCCAAGCTAACTTGAACTCTCACTCTTACGTAACAAACAAGTGGGATAATTTTATAAAAAATAAAAACCCCTTAGCCATCGATCCTGCAACATTTAAACTTGTAAATAACAGTACGAATTAATTTAAAAGGTACATTGGATTGACATGTCTTGAGCAGATGGGATTTCCAATGGAAGGATAGCAGAAAGGAGAAGTCAGCTAATGCCGGAATTGAAAAGAAGGCAGTCTAAGAAAACCCAGTCATAAGATGACCATAAGGATTTGCATATAAGTTTGGAAAAAATTACTTTTTGAATCACAGCAAAAGTTCTATGGTCAATAATTAAAATCGAGCATCAGTTCCATTTTTGGAGGTAATTTCCACAGCCAATTGACTGAATGGATAAAATAAGAGTAAGTGGCATCAGAAGCTGTTCCAAGAATGACATGGTTAAGATCATGGGACTTCTCCAACTTGTGCCATCTTCATGTGGGATCTAAAGAATATGGCTTGTTACTGAGAAATGAATTGAGATAGACAGAAAGAGCTAGTTTAAAAGGACATCAGCATGATCATAGTTTAGAAGGACACAGCTGCTGCTTAAATCAAGTGCACCAAAATCAAAATCATTAACTGAAAGAAGCAAAAAAAAAAAAATATACAGGCAGTAAGGATTCACATATGGAGCAATGACTAAGAAGATCTGATGAGTCCAAGGAAGATGGTAGCCAACTTGATACAACTTATCATATGATGGGCCAGAGCAAAGACCAGAAAAAACTTGTTGCAGATTTGGAGCTTGCATTGCTGATGCAGTAATATCATCTTATTCTCCAGAACAAATATTTATACTTTGATAACGTGGTAAGCATATATGGGAATGGGTTTTCTACGTCAGTCTGTCCCGAGCTTGGCAACAAACCAAGGACACATTCATTTTTTGTCTGACACAGATAAGGGGTGTCCAATCCAGTAACCAATATCAAATTTTACATTGGCTACACAAATAAGTGTCATTATTGGTATTGGAGCTGATCTCCAAACACAGCAAAACATTGACAATGAAGTACCCTTGTTATGTGCATCCCATTGAGGTTGTGCAATGCTGTAATCCTAATGTTTATACAACATAGACAAGGTAGTGTCCAGAAGGGTTCCACATCTCCTCCTGTGACAAAACTTATGTAACAACACCTACACCCATTTGTCATTTTTGGTGCATGTCAATCAATGTTCGTGTTAACATTGTTTGACACTTACTTTTATTTTTTTCATTTTGAAGGATAAGAAATGAAGGATTTATTCATACATTTTTATGTGAGAGAGATTAGATGGAGCCATACACTCCCAAAAACAAACTTGTTATACATATTGCATTAACAAATAACATAATTATTGTCAAATCAAAAGGTGAAGGCATACAGAATAAAAATGGCCATATGCGTGTGTATGCATTAAGTTTCACTAAAATTTTCGTTGCCCCTATAATGTTTCCATAGTTTTTGTTATCTTTACAAACATGGGACATCCATAAACTTTCATGGGGACCAAAGTCTAGACCAAGACAAAGTTTTTAACCTTGCAACAAGCTGCATTCCTATTATTACACTCTGCTTGAAAGGATAAGATTCATCGATCCAGATAGAAGCAATTATGTCTGAAAGTATAAAACCATAGCTTCTGATGCATGTATATATGTATCACTTAAGGAGAAGAAATATTCAAAAGAAAAAAAAAAATACCTTAACTGCAATTATAGCATGATCAAGAAGTGGAAGAAGATTGGGATGGTTGAAAAGGGATGAGACATGAATCTCAGCCCTCACCAACTCTAACTGCTCATTGGTTTGAATTAAGACCTTTTTCATTGCATATGTACCATCATCTGCACCAACATAGAAGGTTAGTTAGATGAAGCTCCTCGTTCAACTGTTTGACATATTGGATCACAATCATAACTCAGTATCCTTAGCACTGCTCTCCGAACCAAGAAAAAAAATAGGATAATAAATAAAATATAACAGGATCAATTCATATACAAATCACTAATGCATTTCCCTTTTTTTTTTTTTT
>NC_056557.1:23429756-23430151 GCF_013358625.1 Macadamia integrifolia | reverse complement strand
TTTTTTTTTTTTTTTTTTTTTTTTTTTTTTTTTTTTTTGGGTACATCCAAGGATTAAAGTATCGGTATCGGTCGTCGTATCAGTTGTGTCAAAATTAAGATACGTATCGGAGGGTATCGTATCGTATCGTATCGGAGATACACTAAGATACCCTAAAGATACACACATAAATGGATAGGAAACATTTTTTTAAACACTTTTACATAAAGAATTTGTTAAAAAAATCTATTGATAACATGTATTATGCATAAACACTAAATTGAGGGTATCGTACTAAGAATTCAAGGTCTGTAGTTGTCCCATAAATGTAAAATCCTTGTGTCCCAACCTTGATTTCCACTTTAGTTAGAGAGAAATATGGTTGACAGCAACTTTGGAACAAAAACCTTTCAAAA
>NC_056557.1:23429033-23429736 GCF_013358625.1 Macadamia integrifolia | reverse complement strand
TTTTTTAAGGAAAGATTAAGTACCCCTCCCCCCAACCCCAAATGAGAAAGGATATATACAGCCTCTGAGATCCCTCAAAATGCAAAACTGGATCTCAGATAGGAAGTCATTGGAAGAGAAAACTCTTGGGAAAATTACAGGATTACGCAAAATCAAGTTTACTCTTACAAAACTACCCACTCATTGTTTTGGTTAACAAAAATACGGTTTGGGTACCAAAACATTGTTCTTCCCTCAACGAAGGTCTTTTTTGACAGTTTTACACTTTTACCCCCACTTCTTCCTACCACACTGGAAGGGACAGGGTGCAATTCCTCTCAAAGCGGCAAAGGGCGAAACAGAGCATCGCAATGGCGCTGCCCCCAGCCTACTGCCACAAGACCTGAACCAGCGGCGCAAGAAGCAGGGGCCTACAGAACCCAGCCTCCGTCTAGAAGGGACCAGATGTGCAACTGATACAGTGACACTGCCATTCTGAATTTCTGATAACATTATGGAAATTTTTGCTTGAATACCTACAATAAAAACCAAGAGAGGGACGTCATTCTTCTATTGCGCTTGTGATTATGACCTGGACAATGGAACTGGATGGGTGGTACTTCATCTTCTTTTTTTTTTTTTTTTTTTTTTTTGGGTACATCTTTTTGCTTGGTGCTGGTGCAAGTAACTCCCTTAGTCATTATTTTTCCTTGTCCTGTGTGGT
>NC_056557.1:23425317-23428706 GCF_013358625.1 Macadamia integrifolia | reverse complement strand
GGATCGCTTAGGGCCCACAATAAAGTAGTAAATTCAAAATTTAAAGAATAATGGCAGTTCTGTAAATAAACTGAAGTTTAAGGGAATGGCAATTAAGTAATTACCAGAAACTTAGAAAAGAGTGGCAGACTTGTAAATAAAAGGAATTTCAAAAGGAGGAAAGGAGGTTAAAGTAACTGATAGGATATGAAGGGGATTAGAATTATAGGCCAGGGGTAGTTTTGGAAGCAATTATTGGGCATGGGTAAGTAGTAAATAAAGGTGGAATGGAAGGGGTATTAATATGGAGGTAAAACAAAAGAGGGACTTTTACATAAAAGAACAAATACTAAAGGACACAAATCAAGGGGTTTGAGGGGTATAATGGGAAAAACAAAATTAAAGGGTTTTAAAACACTCATGAGTCTTTCTTCTTCTACCTTCAGCCAACGTAAGAGGTGGAAAACCAGGGAGGCTTTGGATCAAGAGTACTCCTTCAATCGGCCTTTGTTTGGCCTAGAATTTCTGGTGAATATCCTCAAGAAGAGGCTCTATCAAACCCATAAAATAGATGCTTGGAACTGCAGGCTGGAAGGACACAGGAAGAACCTGAATTAGAGCCTGGCGGTAGATTAGAGATCAGACCTGAAATCTGTCTTGTAACTCACAGCAGAGGTCACATTCAGGTATGAATTTCTAAGGTTTAAACCACCTCAGAGTGAAGATCAAACGCCCAGAATTTGGAGGGAAAAGAAGAGGAGAGGAAAGAGAGCAATCCTCAGTTGTGAGGGTCTATTCCTTCGCCAGAACAGGGGAGGAGGGAAAAAAGAAAAAAGTAAACATGAGAGAGTCACGGCAGCCAAAGCTTCAGCCAAGTAAACATCCAATTTCAAATCAAAATTTCAAAATCTCTAAACTGAGTTCTCCATTACAGGGCTATTTAAAGAAAAATAATGACATAATTTTGGAAGCTAATTAAAAATGGAAACTAAACCTAGATAGCAACTAAATAAAAATCAAATATAAATAAAAGACTGTTAATCTAATCTCTAACTAATAAAGGAAGTAAATAAAAATCAAATCTAAAGATAGCAACTAATTCCATCGTGCAACTGCATCAGGGAGGAGGGACATGCAGAGGGTATGGGCATAGGGGTGGAAATGGGATGGGAAAGAAGGGGGCAGATGGCAGGTTGGAGGTGGAGGTGGAGAGGGGATTGCTTGAATGCAGTGGTGGGGGGCTGGGATGGGGAAGAGGGGACAGGACAGAGGGGATGGTCACGGGAACATGGGAGGGTGGGGTCATACGGGGGAAGGATGGGATTGCAAGGATGGGAGGAGCGGTAAGGCTAGGTAGCATCAGGAGTGAAAATGTCAACCAATGTAGGTAAGGGAGGGAGAGACACTAAAGTGGGTAGTTTTGTAAACCTAAACTCAATGTTTTATAATTTTGTCAAGTGAAACATACAGTGGGTAGTTTTGTAAAGGGAAACTCAAAAGTGAATAATCCAGTAATTTTCCCAAAATTCTTCCTACCAGAACCCATGAGCAGTTTGGATGGAGCACAGTTGGCCTGTTGGTTTCTCTATACATGAACTTAACAGCATAAGATTCCAGCCTACGATTAAAACCTCTAATGTGATTGATCATCCACCACAACACCCAAGGAGCATGTTCACAGCCATCGATATAATCTATGACATTCTTGGAGTCTAACTGAACATTGATCTTATGAAATCCCTGTTCATTGGAAGCTTCAAGACCAATAATAAGGCTTGGAGTTCATGAACAATCACATAAATTGGAGGCACTGCAAACAGAGCTTGTCCACCACTGTTTCTTCCTATACAGCCATAATTACAAACCTTAACCATGCTGTAGGATCCATCACAGTCAATGACAATGTGCTTGGGGGCACCAATGGACTGATCTGCACTTAAAAATGCATTCCCTTTTCCCCAATAGATAAACAGTTACCCATACCACCCCCCCCCCCAAAAAAAGATGAACAGTTGACCACCATCTAATAAATGCAATCATTTGGATCGGGACAGAAATCAAACAAAGACCAAAGAAACAAGTAAGAAAAACTAATTGCTAAATGCAAAACTGCAGTTCAGATAAAGAATAAAATATAAATACATTCCAATTTATCATTGGAACAACAACAGGATAGAAGCACCCTGGAAGTGGGGGTTGAGATCTTCATATAGCCACTAGAAGAAGCAGATAAGTGCCTCTTCCGACAACACTATCATAGGAAAGTGAAACAACGAAGAAAAATTTGAAGAACTACAAAAACCCATATTCGCGGATATCAGAGCGACTCAATTATAAGATTCAACATAGTGAATTATTACATTCAAAATCACCTCCTCCATATTCCGACTAAAAAGAATAAAAATACCATATTCTGACGAACAATTTCCAAATGGTATCAAAAGAAGAAAAAAAAATCCTTCCCAGGATGTCTTTATAATCCCAATAAATTAATAAGGAACAAATTCCCGGAACACGAAAACAGGTGAAAACCAAACGAAACCATGAAACTAGTAAGGAGACGGATCCAACCTGAAACGTGAGATGGGTCTTTGATTTTCTTCGCAAGGCCACCACTACCAACAGCCGAATCGTTTCCAACCTCCTTGACGAGATAGACATATGCAAAACCACCTTCTCCGAGTTGCCTCAAAATCCTAAAACGGTTCTCATTGATCCAAACATCACCCCCGCCATTAACGGCATCGTACAGAGCATTCAAACCTGAAAACGAGCAACCCATCTTCTTTTGCACTCTCCACCCTCCGTCCCTCCCTCCCTCCCTCTCAGTCTCTCTCTCTCTCTCTCTCTCTCTCTCTCTCTCTCTCTCCTCTCTGAAACAAACAGATCTTATAACTTCCGAAGCTTCCCTCTCAGAGTTTATGCAGTGGGTCGTTGAGAATTAATGTATAGAATAAGGAAATAAAGAAACTTCTTAAGTTGTAAAATTCTTCGAATCAATCCTGACCATTGAATTGTAGGCCCCACTCAGTAGGTCTTGGTGTCTTGCTTGAAGTCTAAACGTGAGGAGGCACTGATTTGACTGGACAATCTCAAACTTCCCTCTTGTGGGTCTTTGTATAGTAATGGCTTCATGTCACCGGGTCGTCTTAAAGTGGGCATGTCACCCGACGCACTTCGGTTTTTTTCCACCGAGAATCATGCATAGCAATGAGGACCCAGGAATCAGGTTCCTCTCTCCAAGAGGGGTAATCACCCTAACCCATCTCACATCATCCACGGTGTGTGGGGATCAACGGATCACATTATTCCCACATTTCAAAGGTGATCCACACATCCCATGGATGATGTGAGATTAAGATGGAATAATTACTTATGAGGAAGGGGATTTTTTTTTTTTTTTATAAGAT
>NC_056557.1:23398569-23425297 GCF_013358625.1 Macadamia integrifolia | reverse complement strand
TTTTTTTTTTTTTTATAAGATAGGAGGGAAGGGGATTCGAACTCGGCAATAAGAGTGATTGGGGACAATATGTGATGCCATTTTTATAGCTTTGAAGGTTCTATTGAATCCTCAAGTGGAATTTTGAAATACTTTAAATACCTTTTGTAAGTTTGACTACATAAAAAATTAGTCCAATGCTCTTGGAAATCAGTTCAAACCTATGTGAATTGGTGCTTTTTATTTAAAAAATCATTGTATTCATAATTAGTTTTAAAAAAATTGATTTAATCATTTAAAAAAAAAACTGTGAGACCTATTTGTTTGATAAATTATTATTATTATCTTTAGCTATTTTAGTATTATTATTATCTTTAGCTAAAATGGTTTTCCTGGGTAGTTGGGTCTCAAATCATGTTTAGGTGAAAGCCTTAGTCGACAAGAAAGAGATCTAGACAAGATATCCCGTAAGATTTGGTGAATCCCTACAAAACCATAGAGACCAACATATAAAGTATTTTGTCCAACATATAGTGAGGTCTGGCCGACGTTGGCTAAAGTCAGTATGAAAACTAGTTCAAGCTGACATCTGAGGTATGATTTGGTTTGACGCTTTTCTTGAACCGAAATTGGTCTGGGTTTTTTAGGTTGGTCTTAGTTCAACCTAGAATGTCAAAGCCAATTAACCATATTTTGAAAATATTTTGATTAAATTAAAACCTTTCCATACTAGCATGAACACTCGTATTACTACCTCAGGGCAAGGAGAAAAGACTCTCGACTATAACTCATGGAACCCATCATGTTCCAAAGGAATTCGAACTCATTCCTTAGCCACTCCAGGGTGTCAAAATGAGATATCTATAGTTGGGCCTTGAATCATTATCATTGGAAAGCCTCCAAGGTATCAAAATGTAGTATCTATACTCTACAACCACAGTATGGGTGTGCACTCCACAGTAGTAAGTGAAACATCGTTAATATGAAGTTTTTCTCTCTATCTCATAATCACATCCTCCTTACAGTTGAACCTTGATGTTGTTCCATTGTTGTGCTTGAGTCCCTCATACTAATTTTTAATTAATAACATGATTTTTTAAGGACGAATTTGTAATATGATCTCTTGTCATCTTAGTATGTTAAATAGATTCAATTTATGCTTGATTGGTATTAATTTTGCCAAAGGTGCTTTTATCGGTTGAGACTTTTATTTAGACACTTTTGTATCCTAGTGATACTACATTGACCTTGTTGGGAGGCTATTTTTACTAGATGTGAAACTTAACGAAAAATTCTTGTAAGACATGGAATTCTATATGTCTATAATTTATCTAGTAACATCACATGTTTTATCAATTTTTATGATCAAAGCAAGTTGTAAGTACCTAACACTCATGACCTAGCTTATGCCTAACACTCATGACCTAGCTTATGTTAGCTATTTAGTATAATAGAGAATCATCATTCTAATTCTTTTATCCTAATAATGAATTTACACTATTCTTGAAAAATATGACTTTGTTTATGAAAATTTTAAATTATTAGTAAATTAAAAAGATATATATTTGTTTTCGAATAAATTTGACTAGTCAAACGAACCTAGAATTATATGAAACTTTGGACTTAGAACAAGCAAAATACCAACTTTCTAACAAACATGAAATTACTTAAATCTGGGTTGTAATGGATAAAAGATATGTTCCAGTCAAACTTATAAAATTTAAGCAATTTAAAACTATTTTTAACACTTTTAGTGTTAACAATTTTTTAGGGTATACAAAGAATTATGGAAATTTTCATACTTGAGAAAAAAAAAAAAGCAGCATTTAAAAAGTTGAAAATCACTCGTGTCATAAGAAAGTCATTTTTCTTCTTCAATTGGGAGTTATGACTTTTTATCTTTTAGAATTTACTTTTGAAACTATTTTTATTAGGTTCAAATATGAGGTATTTTCTTATGTATGAATATGAAATATCAAATAAAAAAGCATTTATTTAAATGATGTCTGGCATAAAAAATGCATTTTTTGAAAATATTAAGAAATCAAAGGGGGTTATTTATAAACCAAGGTAGCTGTGATATTTTACAAAGTTTTTGTTTTATACCACTCAGTCAGTCAATTGAAAGGAGGAAGAAGAAACGGAAAAAAAAAAAAAACCCTTATTCTTCCTTTCTCTTTCAATTCCTCCTCTTCTTGAAATTCTAACCTACAAATCACCATTCTAAAGCACGGAATGAGATATCTTCCATGCCACAATAACAAGTAGGCATTACTTTTCTTCTTTGTTTCCTCTAGGATTCTATTACAGCTTAGTGGCAACTCCAATAATTAACATGAAAGGGTTTTCATCCTTTGGGTGTTGTTCTTCATATTGTGAGTTCTTATCTGAATTTTAATGCCTGAGTATGAAAAGAAGTATTTCATAGCCTTTAGAACATTTTGTGAATATATGTGGTTAAACCATAGCTTTCAAGTAAACAAAAATAATTGTTTTATGATCCCAGATTATAGAAATGATAGTTTATGCCTTGAGAATATTTTGAGTTGCTTTAAGATTTTAAATTTTATTAGTAGTTATAGGAAAGGTTTTTTGCATGATCATGCATGGTGCACAACCTTACAAAAAGTCATTGGATGGGGACGAGAGTCTACAATGCACTCCATTATCTCCATATGATGGATGTGTGCATGATAGTTATTTATAATCTAGTTAAAAAAAAAAAGTACGATCTCAGACTTTAGAAGTTTGGAGCTTGATAGCTTGGGACATTAGGAGCTACTTTGTTGTTTCAGATTTCGTAAATCTTGTTGCTTATGCTTTGAAATATTTGAAGAGTGATGATTATGTTCTTCCTTTATTTATATTTATGGTAATTACTAGAGCCATATATCTGAAGTTTCTCCTTCATGAACTATATATGATGTCGGCTGAGATCATAAATTTGATTTTTTTTTTAAAATTTCAGTACATTGTGTTACTGAAAATGGTGAAGTTTGTATTACTTGAATCGATCATGAAAAAGTTGAATAAGAGTCTACTGGACCTTCAATCAATACGTCGACTTGGGTATATATCCAATGTGATTTGAATTTTATTGAGATGTTAGTGAGTATATGATTTGGACCCAACCAAGATGTCGACTACGGTATTTATTGATGCACTAATTAATGATTGTTTGGACTTCATCTAAGATTTTAGTTGAGGTCTTGAGGGTATGTATGGACCTCATCTGAAATGTCAGTTAAGGGTATATTAGGACCCCATTTGAGACGTCATTTTTTAGTTAAGTTTGAACCTCATCTGAGACCTCAATTGAGGGTATATTTGGACTCCTAGCCAGATTATATCATATCATATCATATCATATACTATCATACCGTATCATATCAAACTATTATTATTATTATTATTATTATTATTATTATTATTATTATTATTATTATTATCATTATTATCATTATTATCATTATTATCACTATTATCATTATTATCACTATTATCATTATTATTATTATTATTATTATTATTATTATTATTATTATTATTATTATTATTATTATTATTATTATTATTATTATTATTAATATAAGTGCCTGAACTCATACTTGTTGCAAATCTTTTTTATGACTAATGAGGTAAAAATTGACCCGGCAAACTTCCTTGCAGTTCCAAATGCTCTAGCTGATCAGCATAAAAGAGAAGACAGGGGAGAGCCGGGCTGACCCGATGGTGGGCTCTCCGATGCCTAAGTCAGATCCTTTCACGGCAGATACTCAATTGAGTTTTCAGTTAAAAGAAGTGATCGATCCCCTTCAATGGAGGCTTACCTTGGTATTTATACGCCACTGGTAGAATGGAGAAAAGGGGGGAGTCCATGGAGAGTCCTACCGGGTGTGAAGTCCTGGAGAGGGACAACTCTCTAATGCTGGGAATATTCCAGATCCTGGGGTATACCAAGGGAGTATCCCCCTCTCATCTCGGAAGTACCAACGTGGGAGAAGTGGATACCTTTGATGACGTGTAGTGGATAGAGTCTTGTCCTTGTGATCAGGGATCATGTTCCTTGAATGTAGGAGTGGACGAGAGCACGTTTATGGGAATCTCACTTCTTGACGTCGGGGCGAGGTGGTAGCATGGCCAGATGAGGGTCGAGGTGGCGGCTCGGGCTGGTAGAGGGCGGTCGAGGGCTGAGGTGGCAGCTGAGGTTGGTGGAGGGCCGAGGTGGTAGCTCGGGCAGATGAAGGGTCGAGGTAGCAATGCAGCATTCGTTAGTTCGCTTCTTGGCCATACTATGGTTAGGGAGAAATGGCCTCATCACCAGCCCCCCACTCTAGCAGTTTGGTTCGGATAGCTAGAGCATTTAATGCGGTTGACTTTTTCGATCGTGTGACGTTCGCTAAGTGCGAAACGTGTTTGTTCTGTCACATTTCTCAGAGCCGTAAATTCACCTCGGGCAGGCGAATAGGCTGCTTGTGTTCACCATTGATCTCAGCCAGATCAAGTTTTTCATTCTCCACATCCCTCTCCTATAAATAGGATATGTTCTTTCCAGAAGTTTTGTAACTTGATCTCGTGATAAAGTCAACTCAGCTCACTCCTATCTCCAGCACGGACATCCACAGTCTGAGCAGTTCGGTGTCATAAACAACGTCCTCCCTCTTGCTCCCCATTATCAGCTCATCCTTTCCAAGCTCGTCCTGCTACAAGTAAGTAAGATCACATTATGGTTGTGACCCACTGATCTTCTGCTCAACCCTCCACATACCCTAGCTGTAGTCCCGGTGATCCCGATATGGCATCCACATGTGACCCCAGACTCATTGAACCAGACACCCTTGATGACGGTGAGGCCTGGGGAAGACCACCCAGAGTGCCCAATTCCCAATCCTTCATCCTCCAGTGGCGACACTTCTAGCAGTCCGGGCTTCGATGATAGTTAGGGTTCTGGTGGTAGCTCCGGCTCGGGCAGCAGCTCAGGCTAGGGCAATGGTTTAGACTCTGAGTCTGTGGAGGTGATCTCACCTGAGATCGTCTCGACTAGGGGCAATGCTGGTTCAGTCACCCCAGCCCAGCCCCCCAGTGCCGCGGTAGCGGGCACTTCGGTTGCAGGCCCATCGGGCACTGAAGTCCCTGAGGCTAGCCTAGCAAAGTCTAAGGGGGAAGGCTCTGCTTCCTCCTCTGGGGAGAAGAAAACTGCGATGAATACCCCGAGCATCCTGATGCCCAAGGTTCTAGACCTGATCCGGAGTCAATACAGCATCTCCAATTACTGGTGATGCTCGTCCCAGACAAGGATGAACTTGTGGATGCCTTCGGGACAAGGTGGCCTTTTATGATGTCGCTTTCCAGAGCAGCCTTAGGATCCCAGTGCGTGAGTTGGTTAGCTCAGTTTTGGAGCACTGGTGCCTTACTCCTAGCTTGCTGACCCCGAACTCTTGGCAAACTATTTTTGGCTTCGAGGTGTTCGTCTCGAAGATGGGTCGGACCGCGACGCTAGACTTATTCTGAAAGATGTTTTTGGTGAAGAGGCACACCTCAAGGTGGTACTACTTCACCAAAAGGGATAGGGATGGTTAACCTGAAGATATTCCTCAACATGCCTTCCTCAGTGAAAAAGTGGAAGGAGAGGTACTTCTACATGGTGATGGAGGGGAACCCCTTCAAGAGCAGTTGGGTGAAGCCCACCCTCTCCATGCTGAACCGAGCTCCCAAGCTCTCCCCAGCTGACCTCCAAACATATCAAATGTGTTTGGGTGGGGAGGTAGTGGATGTTCGAATGCTGCAGGATGAAGACTTCCTCCAAGAGTGGGAGATGAGTGAAGTCCCTGGTGAGGGATCGATTGAGTCCGGTTCATGGTAGTTCAGCTCAGTTTTCCTACAGCTTGATTTTAATACTAATTCATCTTGGCTCTTCCTTGTTTTGCAATGGTTAATGTGAAGATCGACAATAAAGCCCCTGCCACGGTGGTAGCGAAGGCAAGGAAGAAGGAGGCAGTCAACATGACTGCCAACAAGGGTAAGGCAATGACGAGTGCTAACCTTGGCGCGAAGGTTGCCTCTCCCCCTAGAACAGGTAACAAGGCCTCGTCGCTTATTATTGGGGGCAAGCCAGGGAAGGAGATGCCCGCCCCAATCCAATATTCAGCTCGGTATGGGACTCCGGGCTCTATGAAAGGCAAGGATCCAGTGGGCTCTGGGAGAAGGCACCGAGGCAGACTAACATGCCTGATCGAGCCATAGCAGGCCCAGACGGCCAGAAGAGGAGGTGCCCACCCATTGAGGAGGCTCATTAGGGCAACCCTCCTAAGGTGGCCAAACGGGGAAGCAGCCCGTGGACCCGTGGCTAGACCTAATGGATAACGGCACCGTGCTGGACCCTATTACTACCCGGGTCTGGTGCCGCCATAGCCGTCCCAAGAAGGACATTGCCCGTGTGAGGAAGTTATCTGACATCGACTTCTCGAAACAGGTCTACGCTCGGATGGGCGACATAAGTGTTTTCCTTCTCTCATCCTTTGTGTTTACTTGAGCTTCAAGTGTTTTTTACTCCATTGGTTCCTTATAGGGTTTTGCTTTTGCGGTGGAGGCTACTCAACAGTTTGAGAGCATGGCCGTTGGTCGTGCTAAGGAGGATGACGAGGTGAAGCATCTCCTGGGAGAGCTCCAGATGGCCACGGGTCAGCTGGAGAGTGAGAAGAAAAAGGCTAGATCTAAAGAGCAAAGGGCAAGAGACAACGAGGAGAGAGCTGGCGAGCTGGAGCATGAAGTCGCCAAGCAGCTCAGGATCAATAGCAGCCTTGTCAAGGAGAAGGACGCACTCTAGAGAAAACTGGCTAAGGCTCATGAGGCCAGCAAAAGGAAGGAGGCTGAACTTTTAGTTTGAAATTCTGAGCTGGAAAGGAAGCATCAGTCCGAGCTGGCGTCGAATGATGAGGCCGCCACTGAGAGGTGGCTGAACTCTGAGGTTGGTCAGAAATGGCTAGTTGACATCAACATCTCTTCATTTCAGGCCGGCTCACCGGTCAGGCCGAGGTTGGTGAAGAGGTGACTCAAGTCAACCCTAAAGCAACCAAGTGAACCACCTCTCTTCTTCTTGAGCCAGCCCCCCAACTTCTGCTATACTGATGTTGTCTTTTCCCTTTTCCCCATTGTGGGAGTGATGTTGTCTTTTTTTTTTTTTTTTTTTTTTTTTTTTTTTTGTATAAATCCTATTTGGGAGTTGATGTAATTCTTGAGGGTTTTTTCCCTCTATCATTAATGAAAAAAAAAACTTTTTCTTCATTCCTTGTGTCTCTTCCATTTTTGTAAGGTAGTTCCATTATTTAGTTGAGCTTGATTTGGTCTTATACATCATAGTATAGTGAAGCATTATGCCTAGACTTGGGTAGCAGCAATGCTGGGCTGAAGCTCGAGCTTAATGCCTTGGGCGGTATTTGAGATGCCAAACCTGGATTTGATTTTGATGGTGCCGAGCCAGAGCTCGGTCTTTATGCCTTAGATGTTAAGGTCTTTAAGTTGCCAAACTAGGGTCTGGTCTCGGTGGCACCGAGCTGAAACTTGGTCTTAGATGTTACCGAGCTATAGCTCGGCCTTTATGCCTTAGACATTAAGGTGTTGCCAAACTAGGGTCTGGTCTTGGTAATGCCAAGCTAAAGCTCGGTCTCAGATGCTGCCGAGCTAGAGCTTGGTCTTTATGCTTTAGATGTTAAGGTCTTTAAGTTGCCAAACTAAGGTCTGGTCTTGGTAGTGTCGAGCTGGAGCTTTATCTTAGATGCTGCCGAGCTGGAGCTCGGTCTTTATGCCTTAAATGTTAAGGTCTTTAAGTGCCAAACTAGGGTCTGGTCTTGGTAGTGCCGAGCTGGAGCTCGGTCTTAGATGCTACCAAGCTGGAGCTCGGTCTTTATGCCTTAGATGTTAAGGTCTTTAAGTTACCAAACTAGGGTCTAGTATTGGTAGTGCCAAGCTGGAGCTCAGTCTTAGATGCTACCGAGCTGGATGTTTGAGAGAAGCTTCATAGTTTATTGATGTGTGGTATGGACTTGCGACAAATACATTGCTTCAAAATAGAGTCTAATCAGCTCCGTGAATGAACTTGAATAATTAAGATATGAAAACTAATGTATTGAAATAAAAAAAACTATAAGACTAACACTTAGTTAAGGGGACTTTAGTGCAATCTACTGGTAAAATTTTTTGAGATTTTCAACATTCCATGCTCTCGGTAAAGTTGTACCCCCTGAGTCTGCAAGTGGTAAGTACTGGGGTGCACCACTTTGGAGACTATGTACGGGCCTTCCCAGTTCGTGCTTAACTTGCCTTCACTTCTTGGGTCTGCTGCAGCTACTTTCCTAAGGACCAAGTCACCTATTATGAATCCCCGTGGCCTGACCTTTCAGTTGTGGTACTGCCTGACTTTTTGTTTGTAGGTTTCATTGCGCACTAGAGCTTCTTCTCGAACTTCGTCTATAAAGTTAATATTTGCTTAGAGCCCTGCCTTGTTCTGTGACACTTCGAACGTTGTTGATCGGAATGAATCTTGGGTCACCTCTACAGGGTTAATGCTTCAGTCTCGTATGCCAATCGGAACGACATCTCCTTCATAGGGGTCTGAGCTGAGGTACGGTATGCCCAAAGTACCCTGAGTAGCTAGTCGGCCTAGTTCTTCTTCTCCTGGTCTGGCCTCTTCTTTATTCCATCTAGGAGTATATGGTTGGTCTTTTCATCCTGGTCGTTCAATTGTGGGTGTACTATAGCAATGTTTCGGAAATCAATGTTAAAGTTACTACAGAAGAGCCTGAATTTTTGATTGTCGAATTGTAGGCCATTATCTGTGACTAGTACCTTTGGGACACTGTAGCGGCATATGAAGTCGTCCCTTACAAACTTTTCTACTGCCTGCTCAGTGATCTTGGCCAGGGGACACACTTCCACCCATTTAGTGAAGCAATCAATTGTGACAATCGAAAACTAGATGCCGCCCTTGCCTTTCTTAAACTGCCCTAGGATATCTATTCCCCACATCGCGAATGGGATCAGGCAGAATATAGAGCTAAGTTCTGTAGCCGAGACGTGCGGTACTGAGGCATGTACTTGACATTTAAAACATCGTTGGGCGAACTTCATTGCATCTTGTAGTATTTTTTGTCAGTAGAATCCTTAGCGTAACACCTTATAGACCAGTGCCCTTTCTCCCATGTGTCCTCCATAAATTCCTTCATGGACCTCGCGGAGTGTCTTCTCAGCTTGGTTCAGCAATAAGAACTTTAGCAGAGGCAAGTTATTACCTTTTTGTATAATACTCCGTCTTGGAAGGTGTATTTGGCTACCCTCCTCTTGACTGCCCTTGCTTCTCCCTGGTCACCAGGGAGTTGTCCTTCTCACAAATAGTTTATAATAGGGTCCATCCAGCTCGGCTTGGCTGGATTTGTGTTGTTGCACATCACCTTTTATTCATAAGTAGGTTTGTCTAGTACTTCAAACTATACTGAGCTTGCGCAGTCCCCGAGTTCTGCTGTAGCTAGTTTGGAGAGGGCATCTGCTATCGTATTTTCTTCCCATGTGACTTGCACCATTGCGAACATATTGAAGCTGGTAATCAAATGACATGCTTCTTTCAGGTATTTGGTCATTCTTTCCTCCTTGGCCTCATATTGCCCGTTGACTTGGTTTACAATCAACTATGAATCAACATGTGCGACCGGATCCTCTGCTATTGCAGTCTTTGCTAGTTTGATTCCCACTATCAGAGCTTCATATTCTACTTCATTGTTCATTGCGGGGAATACAAATCTGAGGACGTACTGAATTACGAATTCTTGTAGGCTCTGCAGCACATTTCCACTTTCTGTTCGGCTCGGCCCCCGTGGCTCCCTCTTCTCTGGTCTATGTACATTCTACTAAGAAATCTGCCAGTGCTTGACCTTTGATTGCACTTCTTGGTTAGTACTCGATGTTATGCTCACTTAACTCGACAACCCAGCTCACCATCTGCCCTGTTATGCTAGGGCTGTGGAGTGCCTTTCGCAGTGGTTGATCCGTCAGTACAGTTATGGTGTGTGCTTGGAAGTAAGGTCTCAACTTCTTGGCTACCACGACCAGTGCTAGTGCAAGCTTCTCTATTCTTGAGTACTGGGTTTCTGCATCCAGGAGCACATGACTCACATAGTAGATATGCTTCTGGGTCTTTCTTTCTCCTCTTATGAGAACTGCGCTAACGGCTATCGATGAAGTAGCAAGATAAAGTTGTAGCACCTCTTCTGGCTCTGGTCGGCTCAGCAGAGGAGGCCTGGTCAGGCAGGCTTTGATTTCTTCAAAAGCCTCTTCGTATTCCTCTGTCCAGAAAAATTGGTGGTGGCCTTTCCCTCCTTTTAGTAGCTTAAAGAAAGGAAGGCACTTGTCCCCAGCTCGGGATAGGAACCTGTTCAATGTAGCCAGGCACCCTGTCAGCTTCTGAACTTCACGAATGTCTCTTAGCGGGCGCATTTCTTGGATGGCCTCGATTTTGGAGGGGTTTGCCTCTATCCCCCTTTGCGAGACTAAGGAGCCTAGAAACATTTTAGAAGTCACCCTGAATGCGCATTTGGCAGGATTTAGCCTCATCTAGTTGCGTCGTAGAACTTCGAAGGCTTACTTCAGATCTAGCACATGATTAGCCCCTTTTGCACTCTTGACCAGCATGTAATCTACATAAACTTCCATGTTTCTTTCGATCTGGCTCTGGAATATCACGTTAACCATCCTCTGGTACATGGCTCCGGTGTTCTTGAGGCCAAAGGGCATTACAGTGTAGTAGTAATTGCCCTGAGTGGTGAGGAATGCAGTTTTTTCCTCATCCTCCACTTTCATTTTTATCTGGTTATAATCGGAGTATGCATCCATGAAAGTCAGCATCTCGTGGCCTGTCGTTGAGTCTATAAGGGAGTCAATCCTAGGTAGGGGATATCAGTCCCTGAGATAGGCTTTGTTCAAGTCGGTGTAGTCTATGCAGATCCTCCACTTCCCATTGGACTTCGAAACTATGACTACATTGGCTAGCCAAGTTAGGTATTTCATTTCCCTCACGAATCCTATAGCCAGGAGTTTTTCAACCTCCTCGTTGATGATGGTGTTTCGCTCAGTCATAAAGTTCCTGCACTTCTGCTGAATAGGCTTGAAGCTAGGGTTAACATCCAGACTGTGCTCGACTACGGCCCTTGAGATGCCTGGCATGTCAGAAGCCTTCCATGCAAGGACATCAAAGTTTTCACCAAGGAAGTTCAGAATTTCATCACGACATTGGGAGCTCAGTGATGCGCCAAGTTGAACAGTCTTTGACGGTTCAGCCTCAGTAATGGGGAGGGTCACCAGTTGTTCAACTGGCTCGGCTCGGTTCAGGATGCTACCATCGTAGTAATCAATGATTTCTACCATACATGCCAAGCCAAAGCACGACCTCTTGACAGTATTTATGAAGTTGGCATTATACTCCCAGGATTCCTTTTGGCTGGACCTACATTCCCCAATTTCGTTGCTAATAAGGAACTTAACTTTCATATGCTTAGTGGACACAATCACTCCAAGGCCATTGAGACTAGGTTGGCCAAGGATTGCATTATAAGGTGAGGCTATCTTAGCGACCATGAAGAAACCATGGTAGTGGCCCTTCGAGCTCCCTGGCTGATGGTTATTGGCAGGTTAGCAACTCCTTCTAGCTCTGCTGGTGTGCTCGAAAATCCGTACAAGGGTCCTGGTGCCGGTTTTAAAGCTCTGGTGCCAAGTCCCAATTTCATGAAGGCTTCGTAGGACATGAGATCAACGAAAGTTCTTGTGTCCACCAAGACCAAGTGGAAGGGATGGTTGGGCACAACTAACTGAACCACGACGGCGTCATTGTGAGGCCAGTTTCGCTCTTCCAGGTCTTTGTCAGTGAGTGTGATGGGTGGATCCGGTTTGAGGGCTTTGATAGGCTATTCAGTGATGCATACGAACCGTGCGTGAGCCTTGGCTTTTTTGACTAATTTCACTGTGGGTCCGCCCATGATTGTCAGAATGGCTGAACCCACCGACTGGTTATCATATGTGTCAACTCTGTCTGAGGTGGACCCCTTGGGCGGCTCGATCTTGTCATGGCTCAGCCCGGCCTCATCTCTTCTCGGTTCAAGCCAGCTTCCCCTGTATTTCTGCTTCAAATAATTGTTAAGGTATCCTGCCCTGATTAGCTTGTCAATTTTCCATTTCAGAGACTTGCAATCTTCAGTGTCATGTCCATGGTCTTGATGGTATTGGTAGTAGCGATTGGGGTTTCTCTCCTCTGGCATAGCCGTCATTGGCCTAGGCCAACGAAAATACTTATGGTCCTAGATCTTTAAGAGCAGGTTTGTTCATGAATGATCGAGTTCATACTGCTTGGGTTTAACTGTGTCAAGCGGCCTATCTATTCTATTCTTCTTTGGCTCATGAGAATCGTCTCTGGTTCTCAAAGGCCTCCTCTTCTCCTTCTCTGATTGGTCACCTCGGTTAGCCATCCCCCTGGTGGCCAGGTCTTCTTCCATGTTAGCATATTGAGTGCACCATCTTAGCAGCTCGGGCATTGTCTCTGATAAATCAAGGGCAAGGGACTGGACCAGATTGGGGTGCATTACCCCATTGCACAATGTGCTATATGCCACTCCCTCTGGTAGGTTTTTTACTTCTAGCATCACCTTGGTGAACCACACAAGGAACTCCCTTATTGTCTCCCTTGCTCCCTACCTCATGTTCATCACGTTCTGCATAGTTTGCTTCTGATTCATACTAGCTTGGAAACGTGTGAAGAACGCTCTTGTTAGGTCTTCATAAATATGGATGGACCAAGGCCGCAAGTTCGACATCCACACTAGTGTAGCCCCTTTTAATGAGGTCGTGAAGTCTTGGCAGAGAATTGCATCTGACCTCCCATGGACTGTTATGGCCAAACTGTAGTATAGGAGGTGATCATAGGGGTCCATGGTGCTGTCATATGCATTAAAGATAGGTATCACAAATTTGGGGGCAGCTCGATGTCTATCAACTCATCAGATAGCGCATTATGGGCTGGGGTTACCGTTATGTTAGCCAGGTGCCTTTGCCTCTTCATTCCTTTTACCCTCTCAATGAGATGCTAGATACGGTTCTCCAGGTCGTCCCTCCTATCCTCAGCTCGACTGTGTGGGGAGCGACATTCCCTCTCGGCCCTTTTGGGGCTTCCTCCCCTATCTTGGTGCTTGCCAATCTGATCCTGGCCTTGTAGTCATGCACCTCTGGCTGGCCCAAGAGGCGAGCCTTGATGACCTCTATGAGGGGGTGCTTCCCGATCTATTCTTTGCGAGGGGTTCTCGCGTTCTTTATGAGGATGCATGGCCCTAAGCCTTTACGCTGAACATTGGCGTCTCTCTGCCCTGGGTGGGGATCTATGGGCATTATGCGTCCCTGGGCTCCGATTACGTGTAGAATAGCGAGCCCCCTCCCATTCTGTGCGGAAAGGGTCCCTTGCCAGTGTCGCTCTGTGGGAGATTGGGGTGGCACCAAGCGAACCATGCGGGACGTTCTGGCGGATCCCCTCCTGGCTGTTGACTAAGAAGTGACACTATTGTAGGGTGATTCATCTCGAGGTCGCCTGTCCGGAGCCGACCTAGGCGACTAAGCCGAGCCAGTTTGGGGTACAAGGAGTGCCAAACCAAACTGACGTCTGAAGTCCAGTACTAGAGTGTTTGTTGCTAACACCTACAACTGTAGGCTCTACATCTGTTCTTCCATATTCAAGTGAGCCGCTCGGGATGACGGGACATAGTGAGATTACTGGGGGTTTTGCTCACGCTGGTCTCCCTCTCCTGGAGCAACCATCGTGTCAGGCAAGGGTTGCTGGGTTCTTTATGGGGAGGTCTCCGATGGGACATCCTCCTGTCCTGCCATTAATCCAGGGTAGTTTTTTGTAACAGTTTCTCACGGACGGTGCCAATCTGATGTGGTAAAAATTGACCAAGCGATCTTTCTTGCAGTTCCAAATGCTCTAGCTGATCTACATAGAAGAGAAGATAGGAGAGAGCCGGGCTGACCCGACGGTGGACTCTCCGATGCCTAAGTCAGATCCTTTCACGCAGATACTCAATAAAGTTTTTATTGAGTCCTGGAGAGGGACAACTCTCAGATGCTGGGAATATTCCAGATCTTGGGGTATACCAAGGGAGTATCCCCCTCTCATCTCGGAAGTGCCAACATGGGAGAAGTGGATACCTCTGATGACATGTAGTGGATAGAGTCCTGTCCTTGTGATCAGAAATCACGTTCCTTGAATGTAGGAGTGGATGAAAGCACGTTTATGGGAACCTCGCTTCTTGACGTTAGGGCGAGGTGGCAGCACAACCAAATGAGGGCCGAGGTGGCAACTCGGGCTAATGAAGGGCCGGGGTAGTAGTGCAGCATTCGTTAGTTCGCTCCTTGGCCGGGCTGTGGTTATGGAGAAATGGCCTCATCAATGACAAAAACATCCTCTTCTCAAAATATCTATAAAAGTATTTGCAAAGGTTACTTTAGTAAATATATACTTTCATTAAAAAATAACAGTATATTTCAATATATTAATTTTTTTTCCAAAATCTCAACTCCAACTATCTCTTCCTCCTTCATGCTCCCAAACCAAAGAAGGAAGATGTTTTACGTTGCTGGAATAGTGAACAATGGATGAATGCCTTGAGTCTTTCATTGATGTGAGTCCTATTTAGATACAAGAGGACACTATCTTTGGTGGATTACAAAATATGCACCTACCACCTATAGAATATAAGGTTACCGTATATTATGGTTTTACAATGGAAGGAGACCTAGACCTACCATATATATGGAGAGTGGATACGGTAGATAATTGTGTATATCCACACTTGCCATATGTACGAAGGGTAGAGATAAGCTTGGCTGTATCATTGATTACAGCCACCACACTTGCCATGTATATGGAGAGTGAAATATGGTAGATGGATGTATCAATGGGATATAGGATAACTGATATGTGGTTTCCTAATTTGGGAGCACTGATCCATTATTGGTTGATACACCCCCTCAAGATGATGATTTAATGCATCGTATCTTCAGCTTGTTTCATAGGAACTAGAACCGAGTTGTGAATAGACCTTTGGTCATGATATCAACCAGTTGATCATTGGTTGAAATAAATTGGACAGTTAGCTCCTTCTTGGCCACTTTATCTTGTATAAAATGAAAATTAATCTCAATGTGTTGCGTTCGTGCGTGAAACACTTGAGTTTTCTGAAAGATATATGACGCCAATGTTATCACACCATAGGATAGGAGTTCGAGAGTTTTGGATCCCAAGTTCTTGAAGAAATGATTGGAGCCATGTAATTTCAGTAGATGCATCAGCCAAGGCTTTGTACTTCGATTCAATTGAGGAATGGGCCATCGTTTTTTGTTTCCTTGAGGTCCAGGAAATAAGATTTGGTCCAAGGAAGATGGCATACCCGCCATTAGATTTTCGATCATCATAGTTTCTTGCCCAATCAACATCAGTGAATGCCTGCAATTGAAGATTGGGGGATCTAGAAAAAAGAAGACCATGAGACCGAGTGTGCTTCAGATAACGGAGTATACTCCAGTGTTCCTCAGTCGGGAAGTGCATAAACTGACATGTCCTATTCACCGCGAACGCCACATCAGGATGTGTAAGAGTAATATATTGGAGGGCTCCGATGATCGATCGATATTGAGTACCATCTTCTAGAGGCACACCCCTTATAGTGGAGAGTTTCGTATTAGTGGCAATGGGAGTGGAGACTGGCTTACAATCATCCATGCCTGCTTTATGTAGAAGATCCCCAATGTATCATTGTTGAGATAGTAAAAGACCCTTTGAATGAGAAATGGCTTCAATCCCAAGAAAGAAACTTAGGGGTCCTAGATCCTTGATGGAAAATTCCACACCTAGCTGAGTCAAGAGGGTGGGGATATGGCTTTATTGACTACTGGTGACCAAAATATTGTCAGCATAAATAAGCACATAAGTAATCAAGCTTTCTTTATGATAAATAAAGAGAGAGAGATCAGTTTGAGATGCGCGAAACCCATATTGAAGCAAAAAGATGGATAGCTGCTGGAACCATGCCCAAGGGGCTTGTTACAGCGCATACAAGGATCGATGTAATTTGCACACATGATGGGGGTGATTGGGATCCTCAAAGCCATGTGGTTGAGTTATATAAACATCCTCCGTTAAAAACACAATGTAGAAACACATTGTGGATGTCCAATTGATGAATGGGCCACCCTTGAGATATGGCTAGGGATATAATGGTCCGAATGGCTGATGATAGGACTAAATGTCTCATTGAAGTCAATGCCCTGTTGTTGATGGAATCCTTTGGCCACTAAACGGGCCTTATACCGTTCCAAGGAACCATCGGCCTTTCTTTTGATTTGGTGTACCCATTTGCACCCCACTAGGTTCATATAATTATATCGCGGAACCAACGACTAAGTGCCATTGCGTAGAAGTGCATTGAATTCATTTGCCATAGCAGACCTCCATTTAGGGATTTTAGTAGCCTGTGAAAAACAAGTGGATTTAGTGGATGGTGGCAACACAGTGGTTGTATGGGTTTAGGGAGGACGTCGAGGGCGTAGAACCATTGGATGAGTGGAGGTTAAGGGTTGCGTGGGTGGAGGAGGTGGAGGGTTAGGGGTGATGGTGGGTTGGCTGTAAAGATCTTGAATAAAGAGAGTTTTAGGGTGAGGGGAGGGAAGGGGAGAAGGTAAGGGTGAGGTGGTTGGGGATGGGGATGCCTGTTTGGTGAGAGGGTATGGTAGTGGAGATAATGGACAAGTTGGAGGTGGGGGCTGGTGTGGTGGCATTGGGTGTTGGGGAGTTGGTGGTATGGGTAAAGGCGTGGTAATAAACACAGGAGCTAAACCCCACGCCTGATTGGGAGGGGTAGGGTGAGGGGGAGGACCCAAGATTGAAGGTTGATCAAATGGGAATTTGGTCTCATCAAACCTAACATGGCGAGCAATGTAGAAACAATGGGTTGAAATATCCATACAACTATAGCCCTTATGGGAGTGACTATATCTCAAGAACACATATGGAGAAGATCGAAAATCTATTTTATGGCGATTGTATGGACGTAATAATAGGAAACACAGACATTCAAAAATACGAAGAAATGTGTATAATCAGGTGTTTTTTGAAAACAAGTTGATATGGAGAGGCTCCTCTACTTACAGGAGATGGCAACCTGTTTATAAGATATACCACAATCTCAAATGCAAAGTGCCAATAATGCTGAGGAATTTTACTATGAGTGCTAGTTTCCACAATATTGCAATGGCACCACTCAACAGAGCCTTGTTGCTCATGAGTGTGGGAACATGCCAGGCAATGTTGAATGCCAAGGCAAGAGAAGAATTAAGGAAATCTACAATACTCTCCACCCTAACTTGTTTGAACAAATTCTATTTTTCTTTCAAAATAATGTTCTACATAGGTATGGAATTGTTGAAAAACTGAAAAAAAACATCTGATTTTTTAATTAGTGGGTAATACCAAATATATTTAATTGCATCATCAAGAAAAAGTAAAAAAATAACGATGTCCGACCAAAGAAGGGAGAGGTGTGGGACTTCAAACATCACTGAAGATAACATCCAAAGGAAATGCACTATAAGAAGGGGAGGGATGTAAAGAAAGTCTACTAGCCTTGCCTAATTGGAAGGCAAAATATAAGGATCCTAATTTAGTTTTAAAATATGGTAAATTATTTTGACTAATCATTTATTGAGAATTCAGGCATGGGGGTGGCGAAATCGATGATGCCAGCCATCATAGGACGTCCTCTCAGCAATATTGGCAGACGGATTAGGAACTATGACTATAGAGAACGTGTAAAGACCATATTTACTCGAACCAGTATGAAGAGAAGCTTTGGTTTGTCGATCCTTGACAACAAAAAAAGAGGGGTGAAATTCCAAGAATATATCATTATCAGTACAAAATTCTTGGACAGAAAGTAAAGACTTAGTTATTGTAGGTACATGTAGCACATTAGAGAGTTAAAATGAGTGAGAGGGAGAGGAGAGAACAACTTTACCAGTATTAGATATGATGAGACCCTTATCATTACCAACATGGAGATTATCTGGACTAGAGTATGGATCATAGGAGGAGAGTGTGTGCAGCCCTAGTGTCTGAGAACCATGTGTAGGTTGTAAGGGTGGGAGGTGGGTATGGGGTTGTATGGTGGATAGATGGGGAGTCGTTGTTAGGACTTAGGAGGGAAGGGTTGATTGGCATGAGGAGCATTAGGGTATAATGGTTGGCGTGGCTATTGGCGATAATGGCAAGTTGCAGCAGTATGATTCGTATACTAGCAAATGACACAATAGAGGCGTCCATTTCGATCACACCCATGACCACACCCTCTTCCACCATGACCACGGAATGAGCCACGATGAGGGGAGGATCGTGGTTGGTCATAAGTGTTATCTTGGCTAGGCCAGGCTGAGGCTGGACACTGTGGGCAAAAGGGGAGTTCATAGTTAAAGAAACTTCAGTTAACTTATTGAGAGAAGTTTAATGAAGAAACTCATGGTTGAGAAGAAGGGCATGAAGGTCCGCGTAGGATAGTTACTCTGTGCGGCATAACAGGGAGGGGATAATGTCACGATACTCTGATATGAGTGCATGAAAAACATAGATATTAAAATCCTCCATTGGGAGGGGTTTTCATGTAGCAGAGAGTTCATCAACAATCATCTTAGTATGGTGAAGAAATATGGTAATGGATTCATCTGGTTTGTAAATCAGATCTTGTAACGCAAGGTGTAGGGAGAGCACTCTAGTGGTGGAGGGAGAAGCAAAAGCAGTTGTGAGAGTGTCCCAAATTTCTTAGCTGATAGTCTTCCCAACAATAAGTGGGAAAACCTATTCACTTAGTGTCACAATAAGCAAGCTCATGAGGGCATTATCCTAGCGACACCAATTAATGGCAACCATAAGATAGGATGGGCATTGAATGGTTCCATCAAGGTATCCAAAAGGTTTTGCCCTTCAAAGAAGGGTGTTGTTTGAGTCTTCCAAAATAGAACATTTTTGGGCTCAAGATTGAAAGAAAATGATGAGATGGCATGTGGAAGGGGCGGTGATGGTGGTGGGAGGAGTAGTGTGGGGTGGGGTTGTGGCTATGGTTGTATTGTTGTTGAGGGGAGTAGGGTGTTCATTAGTTTGAGGTGGGGATTGTGGAGGAGTGATGATAGCGACCATAGTATTTTGTTGAAGAGATTCACAAGGTGAGAAGAATACCAGCAAGAAGAAGAGGGATCCTTTCACGCTGATTAGTTTAAGCCTGAAAAAAAAATTGTTTTTGCTTCAAGCATGCCTGGGTCTTGATACCATGCTAGAAAAGTGAACAGTGGATGAATGCCTTGAGTCTTTCATTGATGTGAGTCCTATTTATATATAAGAGGATACTATCTTTGGTGGATTATAGAATATGCACATACCATCTATAGAATATAAGGTTACCATATATTATGGTTTTACAATAGAAGGAGATCCACACCTACCATATATATGGAGAGTGGATATAGTAGATTATTGTGTATATCCACACTTGCCATATGTATGGAGGGTGGAGATAAGCTTGGTTGTATTATTGATTACAGCCACCACACTTGCCATGTATATGCAGAGTGAAATATGGTAGATGGTTGCATCAATGAGATACGGGATAATTGATATGCGGTTTCCTAATTTGGGAGAACTGATCCATATTGGTTGATATAAGTGATTCTGGCTTTCTTCGAGCTATTCTCATTGAAATTTTGGATTCTATAATTTTTCTTGCTATATGAGTCTTTGGTTTTGGGTGTGAAAAGAGAGAGAGAAAAGTCTCTTCTTTAATAAAGCATTCATGAACATTAGACGAAGACAAAGACCTTAGTATGTGCTTCAACTTTCATTCAAGTAAGATGCTTGAACCTCATTTTCTTTTCTTATCTACCTTGTATCTTGAACGATTTTTTTTTTAATTAATTCTTGATGTGGTTCGTAATATAATCCCCAACCTTTCACCTTTATTTTTTTAGTTAACATGAATGGCCTACAATGTAAATATCTCCTCTATGTTTCTTTTGATTTCTCTTCTACGTATTGTGTTGCTCCCATTGCGATTAAGTTTAGCTGAACCTTTTAAGGTTGCTCATTGATTCTCATCTAGACATGGTTCCGTTATGTTTCTGTTATAGGTGGAGAGTGTGTGACACCCAAAAAATATGACAAGTGTACCAGACCCGCTTAGGAGATCAATGAGGGTGTACATACTTTAATCCCACATTGCCTAGGTTAGGATAGTTGATAACCACTAGCCTCCTTAAACATGACACAATGTAGTAAAGCCTTGAGACCCATGAGCCAAAGAAGACAACATTATGCTATGGTTCATGAGGCCGGGGATGTTACAAAGTGACTCGCAATTGATATCTAGTGGCATCAACAACGATTTGATCCCCTAATGTTTTACTTGGAGATGGTTGTCGTATAAGGGATACTTAAATAGTATTTCTTGGAAGATGGCACACTACTTCTGTGAAGTTAACATGGTGGAAGATGGCTTAGCTAAACATGCTGCTATGATTAGGATCTCAGCAATCTGGGAATCTTCTCCTAGGTTTGTGCTAAGTGATCTAAGTTGGGATGCTCAAGAGAAACCTTGTTATATGTTATTTTTTAGGATTAGTTTTTGTTTTAGTCCTCCTGTGCGCTGATACCAATGCTAAGGTGGATAAGTTGACCATTTTTTTTTACGATTAAGGAAAGTTCTTTTGTGATTTCTTCACTCATTATAATATATTTTCTTTGTTGATGTTAAGCAAAAAAAAGGGGGGGGGTGTGGAGGAACTGCAAGGTGGAGGATTATCTCTGTACTCGAAGGGAAAGAAGTCACAAACTCTGCTGGCTGATTCACTTCCCTCCAAACAGGTTTAAACTCCTTGTGAGCTAGATTGGTCAAAATATGAAGAATTTTACATTTCAAAGCCTAAGAGCCTATTTGTTACTCTCCAGAGATGATATTTTCTGTTCTAGATTCCATTTTAGACCCGAAATGGGAAAAAAAGCATTTGGTAATTTAATAGCCATAGGCCTTTAATAACCCAATTTATCATAGCCATAGCCAATTTCAAATCTAACCAAACAAAAATATTTACCAAATTCCTCTCAATGCAAAATCCCTCAGTAGATGGCAAGCAGCTCCATTGTAAGAATTGATTAAATACCTTTAATTCCTAAAAAAAAAGCACTAATAGGAGACCTATTCCCTTCTAGATAATACAGCCATAGGAAGTTGGGGTGTCAATGGGCCGGGTTGGGCTGGGTTTTACCCTAAGGTCTCTTAACTCAACCCAAGCCTAGCCCAACCCTAGGTCGGGCTGGGATTTCTCAGCCCAGGCCCAACCCAACCTAAAATCTCAGCCCAGGCCCAACCCTGTCAGGGTTTGGCCCAACCCAACCTAGCCCTAATGTACCCTGATTGGGCTGGGTTTAATCCAATCCAGTCCAACCCAATACTATCAGTGATTTATCAATAAATTGAATAGTATTAATTATTTATATTTTTATATCTACTAGTAATAGAAAAGTTCTTGGAATTCTACTGGAAAAAAATAGGTTCTTAGAATTCGTTGAAGATATATATCTTTTTCAAGTAGCAGTTGAAGATGTATATGACCAGCGAAGTTATTGGAGTTAGTTGACGATATAATGGAGCATTAATATCATTACATTTTCTTTATTTTTTAGTTTTTGGATTTTTAAGTTCCCTAATTTAACCTCTTCTTATCAAACTCACCTAAATATCCATTTTTTTTTTTTTTTCATTCTCCCAATAAAGAATAATTTTTCACTCATTCTCCCTTACATTTTCAAAATACCTAGATTATCCTAATATTTAAATATTTTCTCTCTTCATATTTAATTTAAGGGAAAAAGATCCTTGTCAAGGAGTGTAGTGCCAACACCAAGACATGGATAATGGGCGAAATGATGGCCCTGCCTCTTTGGAATGCAAAAATCTCACCCCTATTGATGCTCCCACACGTGCTCGCATTAGCCCTTGTGTTGGTGCGGATAATCGATCCAGATCGATCAAGGATCGCCTATTGATTCATCTACTAATTCAGTATCAAATTTTAGAGAATAGGTACCATATGGTTCAAATTGTCCATGCAGACCTTAAATTTAATATAGGCATCAAAGGGATGATATATTGTGGGAGAAAGAATAATGTTAGACTGCATGAGTAACGTATGTTAGTGCCTCTCTGTATATATTTTTTTCTCCCCTCTTATGAAATGACATGTCTATTCCTATTATGGGAGGAGAGAGATAGACACAGGGTAAACGCAAATGTATGCTACGTGTGGGAGCATCAATAGGGGTGAGATTTTTGCATTCCAAAGAGGTAGGGCCATCATTTCGCCCATTATTTGTGTCTTGGCGTTGGCACTACACTCCTTGACAAGGATCTTTTTCTCTTAAATTAAATATGAGGAGAGAAAATATTTAACTATTAGGATAATCTAGGTATTTTGAAAAGCCAAGGGAGAATGAGTGAAAAAGTATTATTTATTGGGAGAATGAAAAAAAAAAATGGATATTTAAGTGAGTTTGATAAGAAGAGGTTAAATTAGGGAACTTACAAATCCAAAAACTAAAAAATAAAGAAAATGTAATGATATTAATGCTCCATTATACGGTCAACCAACTCCAATAACTTCGCTGGTCATATATATCTTCAACTGCTACTTGAAAAAGAACTTTCCTTAGTAGATGAATCAATACATTAAATTGTTCTAATATTTACATTTTTTAATAAATTAATTTGTAAATAGAAAATGTGCTAAAATTTGGTCAATCCTAGGGGTAGTTAGATCATTAGGAAATAGAAATATAAAGGTGAATCAGAGAACTAACGAGAAGGTGCCGAAGAAGACTAGAAAAAAAGTGAAAATGAGAAAAGATTATTATAATAAGAAAATAATATATATATATATATATATATTTATTTAATTGAGAGAATCAGAAATCCCCAAAACTCTTGTATTGCCAACAGCTCTACCACGTGTCTCTCCTCCTATTATTCACTCCCATTTCTTCACGGAACTCTCCCATTAAACTCGCCTTCAGCTCTATGACTTAAAGGTCTTGCAATGTGCTGACGTGGGGTTGAAATCGATCCGCTATCCTTGATCGATTTGGATCGATTATCCGTATCGTTTCAGAGGTAAATAGTAAAAAAATAATACTTTTAAAAGAAACAAGGGCAAAATCGATTAATACTTATCGGTCAAATCTAATCCAAATCGGTGTCAAATTGGTATCGGCATATACCGATACCATCCCCTGAATCCATGGTATGCGGTAAGCTAAACCTATGGAGACACACGATAGGAGAGGCAACTGGGCAAAGAGGGAGTTCACATTCTCTATAGTGAGTGATAAGGTGTGTTGAATATCGAATGGCTGAGAGCATCTGGGTACACATCCTAAAGAGCTCTCAACCACACGATGCTCACTGCATCGATTGCAGACGATTTTCAAAAGGTCGACATTTCAAAAAGGGAAATAGAAGAATAAACATAGGTAACGTTCTACCGAAAAAAAAAACACAGATAACGTTAGCTTACAAAATTCCGGCGGTGTGCCAACGTTTTTCCCGCAAAATAATGGGAGCCCATCTCCCAATGTTCTTTTATCTTTACAATCTAAAATAACGAAATTCTCTAGAATCCCAACTGCCTCTAAAAGCAACCCAAAATATCAACATCCTTTGCAAATAATTAAGAGAGAGAGAGAGGGAGGGAGGGAGAGAGAGAACCCACGAAAAAGTTCAGGCGATCACTTGGGTCCTCTTGTTCATAGTCGGTTAGTATCGTCATCATCATATGAATTAATTCTGATCATTGTCTCTTCTGGCCTTCTGGGTCAGTTCTTTCAGTCAGTTTACATTCTGGGTAACCTCCGTTCTTTTTTTTTTTTTTTCATGTTTGATTTGGTTTAGAAGTTGGTTTTTAATATACTCTGCTTCGTATGGCTTCTCTGTTCTTTTTGGATCCTTGCACGATATATTTCTTGGGTTTGGATTATGGAATTGAATTCTGTTTTCCTTGTTATTTAGTTTTGTCTTTCAATCTTATTCTGTTGCTTTTGTCTTTTCTGCATAGTGTGGCTGTGAAAATTATGATCCCTTTTGTTTTCCAATACGTTGGAAACTATAGAGTTCAATGAATATAGATAGTTTTTTCTGGTTGCAGGGAGTTGGTTGGGTTAATTTCTTGATGAACAATGTTGTTTGCTTTTAATATTAGGAAAATCTGGAATCTATTTTAATGTTGAATTGTGAGGACCTGTGGGATGTAATGTCATAACATTGGTATTTAGACTCCATTGCTTGCATTCCTGGGATACGTAAATTCGGGGAAATGGGAATTTATAAATGTTTACCCGGAGACAAACAAAATGGTGCCTTAATGTGTGAAATGCAGGTTTCTGTGTGGAAGATAAGGCTTTTCTGTTTATTGACCACACAACTGAGGCCAACCTGACAAGCAACAGTCACTGAGAACAGAGCTATAGAGTTATCTTGATTTCACTTTTGGGGACCTGCAGTATCTCTTTTATATAGTTCTCTCTAGGCAATCCTGGGACTTGCAAAATTTCAGTTCTGGAATTGCTAGTATGACTTAACTTCTTCCTTAAATAAAAAGCAAGGAATAATCGTGACACAAAACTTATGAAGCAGTCACGCATTTTGAACTCCTTCATCCTTTTGAGGATGCCTTAGTATGTTCACAAGTGAAATGAAGAGTTCACTATTCAGACCTTATCCTGGCAACTTGACCAATAAGTTGCCAAGCCCATGATTAAGTTAGGACTCGAGGTTATCCAAAAAAGTTACATGTTCATCATCACCTGTTCCTTAGAGGAGAGTATGAATGAAAATCAGTATGCTTCTGCTAGTAAACAATCAAATGTATAAGACATGGTGTTACATTACTTGAAGTTATCTTGTGGCTGGATGTTTATTTTGGCTTAGCTATGTGTAAAATGATCTTGCTTCCCTGTCATTTTCTATTACTGCCTTTAATGGTTGTCTTGCAATGCACAATGGCCATGAATTTTTCAAATTTCTTTGTTAATTCTCTGCTGGATCCAAGGAGTTCCATCCACTTTGGTTGAGTTGCCTTTTCCCAACCAGCCCTTCCTTTCTTAACCACTATGCCATGTGAATATTATTATTTTTGTTAGCTGCACCTTGTATCGTGGTTGATGACTTGTTTACTTGAAAAGTTACTAACTTCTTAAGAAAGTTCATAAAGATTCATCTGGGCTTGAATGGGGAGCTCAATTAGTCTACATTTTGTACTGCAATGATGAGGTTAGGAATCCACTCCAAAAATATGTTTTATGTAGAAATTGTCAGAGATTCCTTTTGGTTACTTTTTTTTCCCCTGATAATGCCCGAGTCATGTTCCAAAGAGTATCTTGAAGTTGTGTTATCCATCAATTTTCTGAAAGTGCATCTCATGGCTTCCTTCATAATTCTATTTACTTCATAACATATGCAGAAAGGTACACAATTGTGAATTGCATGTCTTTTACACTTGCCCAATGACATGGGCACAGTCTGGATATCAGTATCCAACATGATTGCTGGCCCTGAAAACTCTATGAATTAGTGTAAGTGTTGATTCATATGCAACACAGAAAATTTCAGAAAATTAAGGTTCTTATAGTGTGGGATGTGTAGAGGTTCTTATACTCTTGAGATGTTTCATTTGATTGCTTTTGACTTTTAATTTTGTTAAATATAATTGACCTTAGATATTTAAATTTTCTTTCCTCCACCACAGGGAACCCAACATATCTTCTGTTTTCAAATGGCTCAAGATAATTCTGGTGCAGACTCACCTCGGAGAAAGACAGGTCTCTTAAGAGATCAAGTCCAGCTGGTAAAACGAAAGGACTCCGATCGGTGTGAGATTGTCCCGATCCCAGATCCACTGTCATTTGAGAAGGGTTTCTTCATAGTTATCCGTGCTTGCCAGTTGTTGGCCCAAAAGAACGATGGGATAATATTTGTAGGGGTAGCAGGTCCCTCGGGGGCTGGAAAAACTGTATTTACTGAAAAGGTACTCAATTTTATGCCCAGCATTGCTGTCATATCGATGGACAACTACAATGATGCCAGTCGTATTGTTGATGGAAACTTTGATGGTAATATTTACCTTTTCTTTTTTCAGTCATTCTGCTTTTTGGAGATAGTTTGTTAAATTTCTGCTTAGAACTTTTGAAGTAGAAGGTTTCCGTACGAGCTTTATTGTGATAGTTGATTTTATATATAGATGTCTTCTGAAGTTCCTATATTTCCCTAGATGCTACCCATTTTTTTACCATGATAGGTTCTTTGGTAAATAATTTATTATAAAGAAAGTCCTTAGGAAATAGCTAGGCCTGAGTTTTTAAGTGGTTTCCTGCATTTCTCTGAAGAACTCTATAGGCATATATGACGAGTGAGTTGAGAAACTAGAAGTGCTTATATAGAGATGTTGGAGTCCCCTTTGGAGTTATCCCTGCTGATTGACTTGAGAACCTGACGAACATGGATATATTGATTTGTGCCTAGAGTTCATTGGTTTTCTTGTAATAAGATATGATAAGTTTGGTTAATCTGGAGAAAAAAAAAAA
>NC_056557.1:23394073-23398549 GCF_013358625.1 Macadamia integrifolia | reverse complement strand
AAAAAAAAAAGAAGGAAAGATTGTAATTGGATTAATATATTTAGTTATGGAATGGTATATAACTTTGACCACTTTCCGATACTTTCTTGTGTTTGGTTGTTTGAGGCAGTGGTAGCCTTGGGAATAGAGATTTTTCTACCCACTTTCTTATTCCAAACAATGATGTTAAATAAGCTAAATAAAATGGTGGAAGTAGAGAAGAGAGGAAGGAATAAGGAGAGAAGATGAGAGGAGAAAGAGAGTGCAATTCGTGAGTGAGCTATTTGCTCTTTTCACCTATATTAGGTTTAAGATAATATCTTAGGGAAATTACATAATCCCCCCTAGTGAGGTAAAAGGTAAAAAAGGAAAAATACAATTTAGGACAATTTACTATAAGGACAGTTATTCATCCAAAAAAAAATATAAAGACCTATTTACTAAATACCCCTATTACGTAAACTTTAACACTCCCCCTCAAGCTAGAGAATAAATGTCATACATTCCCAGCTTGCATAAGTGGGTGCTGAACTGCTGAGGGATAAGACCTTTCTTGAGGATGTCTACCAATTGATCACATGTCTTCACAAAAGGCGTGCAAATGTTTCCCAGATTCAATCTTAATGTAGTACTATATTTGAAAGAATTAAAATAGTAGCCACTTGACAAGGATCTATCTCAAAGGATGGGTCTACATGCAAATAATGAAGACTAGGAGTGAAATAAGATAGCAACTATGAAGGAAAACAGAACAAGGAAGCGCATCCAAAGAAGACAACTCCAATTGAAACATTTAAACTTGACGTTGAGGTTAATGTAGAAGAAATTCCAGCCGTTCCTATTGTTGAGGAAGAGTTGGTCATTGATGTTCCCATCAAAGAGACTTATGTGGAAGAATTCGAAAGCAATAAGGTTGCCGCAATGGATAACGAGGTCGAGACTGAGGAACTTGACACTACACAACTGTGATGATTGTGAATAGCCACGAAGAAGATCCCAAGGGGTTCAAGATTGAAGATGTGTCTGAACCATAGTTAGCAAAAACAGGATTGGAAAAAAATAGAAACGGATGGTACGGGTTTTAAACAGTAAAATTTTTTGAACGATACGGTTAAATAAATGGTCAAAAAACTAGAGAATGGAAAAAAAGGAAAACGGACGGTACGGATTTTAAACATGTAGATTTAAAAAAAAAAGGTAGTATACTTGTATAAATTAAGGAATTATTACATGAATACCTGCATCTAATGTTCAAAACAACTATAATATCCAACAGTAATGCATATATATCTCATGTCTCATTATAAGTTTTATGACATATTGATGGGGTAGCCTTAGGGAAGAGAGGGAAAATCAGAATGGTAGGGGGAGGAAGGGATCACACAATTAGATATTGCACAAATCCAACCAAAGAGGGAGAGAAATCACATAAAGAAAGGGGGAGAATCACACACAGCCCTAAGGCTCTCAAACATTAACTCAATTCATCATTCTTCAAATTTAGAAGTTTCTATTTTAGTTTTTTCCTACCTGAAACAGTTTTGGCCATTAGAATTGGCAGGAAATTGGATCAAACCTCCCTCCCACTTAGTACTACCTTTGATCCAAACCTGGTCCAATTCTGACTAGCCAATTGGGAGATATAGAAATCTCCCCAATTCTGTCTTCTGTTGACCTATTCTGCCCAGGTTTGAAATCAATACACCTGCCTTGATTTCTGTTTTTTTCTTTGGGTGTTGGTTCATATTATCAGTTGGATTTAGGCCTCTTACAGTCCATGTTAATACCCTATCATCTATTGTTGGTTATGTTCACAGATTCATAATAGTTATGTAATCAATCGGCAATTATTGGTTGTTCTTTGATTAAAAGTTCCTGCAATTGAGACTTGGTTAGACCCCTATCCTAGTCCTAGTCTACATTAAGTGGTATCAGAGCATGGCAGAGAACAACCCTCTTGCTGAGATGAAGACTTTCCTTACTTCCATAATGGAGATGGTGATACAAGTGCATCAAGAAATGGTGCGAACGAATGAAGTATTCGTTAGAGTGCAGTGACGTGTTGGTTTCCCAGAATCATTAATAGCACCTGTAACACCTCTAGGTGAAGTCAAGGATTAAAGTATCGGTATCAGTCGCTGTATCGGTCGGTCAAAATTAAGATACGTATCGGAGGGTGTCGTATCGTATCGGAGATACGCTAAGATACGCACATAAATGGATAGGAAACACATTTTTATACACTTTTGCATAAAAAAAAAGTTAAAAAAAAGCTATATATAACATGTAGAATGTATAAATACTTAAGTAGAGGGTATCGTATTGATAAACAAATATATTGAGTTGAAAATGTTCAAAATGATGAGGTTTGAGTTTCTTACAGTTTTTTCTTTCCTCATTGCCATTGCCACTGTGATGAGTGCCATGAAGAGTGTCTTGGTGGTTCAAATCCTTGGCTAAGACCTTCTTTTTCAATAGGAGCAACTACGATGATGTTCTGCACTTGTCGAATATAGGCACAATATTTACCCCAGTCGAAATATTTATGGTAGTGGGTCTCCCATTCATTGTAGAATCTTCTGTACTGCTTAGGAGTGGCCAGTGTTGGTCCTGCATAAGTCCCATATTCATAGCCTGAAGAAGCACCTGAAGATACATGGTGTCCGTGTCTGTGTCCGTGTACAGATGAGGAACCAGCATGATCTGAACTTCTATACTGCTCTGGATTGGCAAATGATTGTCCTGCTTAAGTCCCATATCTATAGGTTGAAGATGCATCTGAAGATACATGGTGTCCATGTCCGGATGAGGAACTAGCAAGATCTGAACTAATGCACATTGACTCCATGCAACTCATCAATGCATCAGTAGCACTCGGATTGTGGGATCGCCTACCCCTCCGACTATAAGACTTTGGTTGTGTGCGAGCACCATGATGACTATCTTGGGTTGCATATGTAAATGCAGCCTCCTCTGTGAAATGTAGTACATAAGTTTGGCCACCACCACCACCACCACCACCACCACCACCACCACCACCATCATCATTACCATCATCATTATCATCAGCAGCAGTAGCACCATCCTTGTCTTAATCATCATCATCACTATCTGGTTGAGTTACACTATATGTAGCACCTGATCTCGTCCTCCTAATATCGCCATCATTGGAGCTATCATCATCCTCTTCCATAGCTGATGGTGCTTGGGTTTCATCATCAACAATATTTTTAAAATCTTCATTCATATCTCTAATAAGGTCATCTATAATGGGATCAGGTGTGGTTTCTCGTCGATCTTCAGATAATTTGTCCAACACTAAAACATTTCAGTCTCTCAATCCATCCCCTAACTGGATCTTCCTCGTCGAGTATGTGGGTGATGTCAATTAGGTTGACATCAATATCATCCCCTGATTTCTCCAATTCTAAATATTTCATCTTCAATTTCATGTTGTAGTGCACATACACTAGCTTCTCCAGCTTCTCATAACTCAAACAATTCCGAGGTTTGGTGTGTATCAATCCGAACGTACTCCAGTTACGTTCGCAACCACTTGAGGATGCCGTGCATGATAACATTTTCATTGTGATTGGCCTCAAGTTTGGAGCGTTCATCCATAGTTCATCCACCAATCAGTTGTACAAAGATAATTGCAACATTAGGAGTTTGAAATAAATTTGAAATACAAGGATAGTTGATTAAGCCTAAATTACTAGGGCGTTGTGTTCCTCTAGCACGGATAGCTAAATGATCAACAAACCTTTGAGTGGCCTCTCGGAAGTACTTCACCTATACATATATTAACATATTAATCTGCCACTCAATGTATTAAATATTAATCAATGATTCAATGTGTGAGTTTAGTAGACTACTAACCTCTTCAACTGCATCTTTGGCCGAATCAATATTAGGAGCTAACTTGTTGATAACATCCTTTAAAGATTCCATCAAATCTTTCATAAACCTTAAATTGTTTTTGTAGTGCAAATCCGGATTCAAATTATAGGCTGCACATTGACAATGTTACATATCACTTATTATTAACGATTAAATATATTAAATTACTAATAAAGTAACTTATAAATTTAATTGAGAAAATACCTGCCTGATGAAGGTCTTGAACCAAATTATTTTCCCATCGACGATTTATAATCTTAAAAAATGCCTTAAATGACTTTGGGTTCTCCTCTTCTATCTTTTGTTTGACAACTTCCATACAATGCACTATGTTTCCCATCGTCTATGCCTTATCACTATCAACTACTTTAAGTATCACAAATAGTGGTTGCATAATCTTAGTAAATCGGTATATCCTTTCCCAAAACTTTGTTGAGGTGATTAGCTCTTGAATAGTTTTTCCAATTTCAGTGGTTGCATATCTACTACTGAACCACTCATTAGAGGTGAATGACTTAACTAGCCCTTCCTTCCGTTTTTGAATACTATCAAGTGCAATATAATTTGTTGCAAACCTTGTTGCTGCGGGCCTCACCA
>NC_056557.1:23374990-23392871 GCF_013358625.1 Macadamia integrifolia | reverse complement strand
CTAAAGCCATAACCTTGTTCATAAATCAGCGAGCCACCACGCTTAGGTCCTACAGATTGACTTCTTCTTAGCTATTCTGCTATCCATTGTTTTTTTTTTTTTAAACTAAAATGAACTGAATTTTATTAAAAAAATTTGTATTTTTTTAGTATTTTTCTTATTTTTTAATTAATTTTTGAAATAAAAAAATAAAAAATACAAACTATTTAGAAAAATTAATTTTTTTTTATAGAAGTTGTAGATTAAATGTTTTTAAAGAACATATAAAAAATCAACAAAGTGTGGACCAATATATTTGAGTAGATCTAAGAAATAAAAAAAAAAAATTTGAAACCCTCACTTTTTTGGGTAAAAAATGTGGGTTTCATTTGAAATCATGTATTTAGTAATTATAAGTTATGACATTATTTTTAAGAGTTGAATGAACTAAATTTTCTAAAAAAATTTTTTTTTTTAATTGATTTCGGAATAAAACAAATTAAGAAAATATATTTTTTTGAGAAAAATCAAAATTTTCCATGGAAGTTGTAGAACACTTGTTTTTACATAACATATAAAAAATCTAAACATTTTTAACCATTGAGCATGAGTAGATATAAGAAATTTGAAAAAAATTGAAACCCTTATTTTCTCTTGAAAAAAGTGTGTAAATCCTTATAAATCCAATGATTTCATGTAATAATGATGCACAAAATGTGAGTCTAAGTATGATGAACCTTAGATTTGTAAAAAAAACTTGAAAATCTAAGGTTAAAGTTGAAAAAAGTGAGTCAAGATTCAAGAACTTACTATTCAAGACTTTCAACTTTCAAGTTCAAGGTTCTTTTTGGACTATGTTTTTCTCCTTCTTTGAACCATCCACTTCCACAATGTTTCTTTCAATCTACCATTTGAGTCTCCAAAAAGGTGTGTGAATCAAAGGGGAAGAAAGAAGAGAAATATAGAAAACTGTTGGTGAGAGTTTGAAGTGTTTGTTTCAAACAACAAAAGACACATTCACACTTAAGTAGCCGTATTGTACCGTATCGGTACGTATCGGTTTGCTACTGTATGATACAGTCGATACTATACGATATAGTTGATACGTATCGATACTCACGGGAATTTTCATGTTTTCAAAAGTTCGTATCATAGAGTATCGTGCGTATCAGTACGGCACGATACGGTACTACCGATACACTGATACACAAAAGAGGGCCCAAAATTCCCTGTAGCGTATTGGTATGTATCGTGCCGATGCCTACTGATACCGATACGTATTGGCCGATATGGCACGATACGCACCGATACTTAAAACCATGGGTGAAGTGAAGATACCTCTATTCAAACCAAAAGAACTTAAAATCAAGGTTCACATTCAAGAGATAGTTCTTAAAGCTTCAAAGACTGAAGGTCAAGAGTTAGAAGATTTCACTGAAGAGTTCTATTTTAAAGAGATCAGAGTAGACAATATTGAAGCAGTGGACGATGAGGTATTGGGTGAGATCACTACACAACAAGTCTTTGAGATTCATGATGAAAATGAAGAGCTTGTTCCTCCAATCATTGATGAAAAGGTTACCAACGTTGATGACTATGCATATAACATTCACAGTTGGTATCGATTCAGAGGTTGAGCATACAGAGTTTGTTATGCCATCTGGGTTCTTTAAAGAGAAAGCTCCAAGCCTTGAAAACTACCTTCCAAAAGTCTGCAAGCAAACTGATGATGGAGGGCCGATAGGGGTAGGAAAGAAATCCTTGAGGGGGGGGTCTGAGAGTTGCAGGGGAGAGGGAGAAATCGCACTAAGAAAGGGGGGAGGGGAAGGAGAATCACTCACACGCCCGCAGGCTTCACAAATACTTAATTCATATTTTCTTCATTCTCTATTCTCTAATTGAACATTACATGCATTTAAATAGTAAAAGAAAACCAACATTAAAAGGAAACCTACTCTAAATTAGAAACTCAAATTAATTGGAAACTAAATCCTAGTAGCTATCTCCTACCGAAGTTACCAAAAATAAAAGATTGCATGAAGATAGAAATAAGATCCCAAAATATCCTACTAGCCAAAAGGCCCAAAACTCGATATGGATCCGGTTCATCTCTCATTGGATAGCCATATGGGTATGGATCGCTCTATGGGTGCGTATCTACATCAATTCCCTTGATGTTGAGAAAAACTCGTCCACGAGTTTTGTAGAACGGGAGAATCATCACCAATCGCTTAGCATCCATCCTTGCCTGTATGAAGTCACCATCGAAACCAAGATCGAATGATATGAAATCCACGACGCGAAGTTCATTGGTGAAGTGACTCGGAAAAATAAAATTGATCGGTTTACTGAAGAGATCAACTGACTTAAATTTTTCCACAAGTTGTTCTTCAACTTCCAACAGTGCCTTCTCATCTTCTACCACTAGTGATTCATCTTCTGGTTCGTCTACCTGTCGTTCAACTGCTGAGTTCACATGGTTGAAGGTAGAGTGTGCTAGGGATTTGAAATCCGTGCAAAGTCATTGAGCCTCATCGAGTTTCTCTCGCATCAATTGCATTTGTTGACGGATATCCAATAAAATATCTAGATCCATTGCCTAAGTTGTTGGAATCACTATGGATGGATACTTTAAGAAACGAGTGAAGGCAGAATGGTAAATAAATAGAAGTTGAGGAGATGATGGAAGAACTGTAAATATTGAGGTTCAACTCTTTTTTTTTTTTTTTTGTAGAAGTTCAACTTGAAACATAAAAAGAAGAGGACATAACGTATGAGGGGGATAGGTGTATACTTGGAAAGGCAAGAAAAGAGGGTGGAGAGGTAATAAAAAGGTGGGGTAGGGATATAACTGGAAGTAAGAATAATATGGGGATAAAAGAATTAAAGAGAAACAGAGGGGCAAAGTGGGGAAATCCCACAATTTAAAGAGAGTAAGGGAGAAAAGGGTTATTTGGGGGGGGGGGGTTTGGGATTACCAATAAGCAGAGAGTTCTTGCGATGGAACCAACAGTTTCTCCGGCGATGGCTTCTCAGTAGGGTGGCAGTGGAACTTGGAAGAGGTGTGACTGTGATGGAGTTCCTGGGGGTCGACTTGAGAGGAATTGCGACCGGAGAATTCGATGAGCAGGGAGGACTTCGAACAACAAAAAAAACCAGGTATGATTCTGCCTCTCTCTCTCTCTTCTCGTCTTCCCTTCTCATTCTTTTGTCTTCTGCGCTTCTGTTTTTTTTTTTTTGGATTCTGCTTACTATCACTGATTTTGTTCTTCATCGACTTCCCTTTTTTTTTTCACTTGCTGCTGGTGGAAAAAGAAAGAGGAGGCACTGGGATTTTTCTGGTTGGGAATCGAAGGGAGGAGAAAAGGGAGGGATTAGGGTTGGAGTTTCAGTAGGCTTTTTTTTTTCTTGCTGTTCTCAGTCACGGTAGGACCAAAACAGAGAATGGGGAAAGGAAGAAGAAAGATGGGAGGAAGAAGGGGAATGGGATCTTCGCTCTGATATCAATTGATGGAGGGCCGGTAAGGATAGGGAAGAATTCCCTAAGATGGGTCTCAGAGTTGCAGGGGAGAGGGAGAAATCACACTAAGAAAGGGGGGAGGGGAAGGAGAATCACTCACACACCTGCAAGCTTCACAAATACTCAATTCATATTTTCTTCAATCTCTGTTCTTTAATTGAGCATTAAATACATTTAAATAGTAAAAGAAAACCAACATTAAAAGGAAACCTACTCTAAATTGGAAACTCAAATTAATTGGAAACTAAATCCTAGTAGCTATCTCCTACCTAAGTTACTAAAAATAAAAGATTGCATGAAGATAGAAATAAGATCCTAAAATATCCTACTGGCCAAAACTTGATATGGATCCGGTTCATCTCTCATTGGATACCCAGATGGGTATGGATCACTCCATGGGTGTGTATCTACATCACCTGAATTCTGTTTGGAAATGGTTACGGCTGCTATTCACATGTTCCCACATCATCATTGCAAAATTCGAGGACGAATTTTTTTCAAGATGGGGAGAGTTGATACAAATTAATAACCAAAATAGGTTTGTTTTATTAGGAATAAGCTTAGGGTTGGGTTATATATGTGTTAGGCCTTCAGTCCATATGGTTTGAAGTGTATTAGGCCATTTTTATGGGGTCTAAAAGAGGGGCTCTAAGATTGAGTACGGGATTATTAGTTAGTTTCCTTTTTCATTAGTTTCCTTTTTAGTTGGGTTTGATTTAAGTTATATTTGTTTCCTTAGGAGTCAAGTTATTAGTTGAGTCAAGTAATTAGTAGTTAATTTCCTTTTTCAACTAGTTTATAATTTCAGTTTTTAGTAACTATTGTATTAGGAGAATATTTGGTTTCCTTTTTGAGGAACCTTCTATTTTGTAATTCCCTCTCCACATCAACATTATAAATAAAGAGGAGGAGGCTCCCAAAGCGAGATGATTTTGATAAAAAAATTAATGGTTGTTGCTATTGTCTTCTTCATGAAGAATTGTCTTATGTTTGATCCAATTGACTCTCTGTGGTGTGAAGCCCAAGAGGTTCTTTTTCTTCTTCTTCTCTCAACTACACAAAGTATTACTGATCTGCTCAAGTTCCTACAGGTATTAAATTCAATTTCCTTTCAGTTCTGCCCAGAAATTTCAGAAGTTTCTATTTTAGTTTTTGGCTACCTGAAATAGTTTCAGCCATTAGAATTGGCTGGAAATTGGATCGAACCTCCCTCCCACCTGGTACTGCCTTCAATCCAAACCTGGTCCAATTTTGATCAGCCAATTGGGAGATATAGAAATCTTCCCAATTCTGTCTTCTGTTGACCTGTTCTGCCGAGGTTTGAAATCAATACACCTGCCTTGATTTCTGTTTTTTTCTTTGGGTGTTGGATCATATTATTAGCTGGATTTAAGCCTCTTATAGTCCTTGTTTATGCCCTATCATCTATTATTGGTTCTATTCACAGATTCATGATAGGTCTGTAATCGATTGGCCATTATTGGTTGTTCTTTGATTAAAAGTTCGTGCGGTTGAGACTTGGTTAGACCCCTATCCTAGTCTACATTAATAGGACTGTGATGTAGTAAAAAAAGATAATTGTGGCTAAAGGCGGTAGAGTCCGCTCTCCTCACACCCACTACCAATAATCCTTTTCATCACCAAATCCTGAAAAAGACAGTGAAGGGAAAAAAGTGACAACAATTTAAGGATTTAGTCAAAGAGCTCATAGATAAAAGGTTTAAGGTAAGGCTAGGAACATAAGAATAGAATTAAGTGAAATAGAAGAGGTAATGAGAATACTGCCATTACTAGAAACTAAGGAGAGGGTACCATCAGCCACCCAAACCTTATCCTTACTAGAACAAATGGAGTAAGAATCATAATAATGGGACGTACCAGTCATGTGGCCAGTGGCACTTGAGTCAATGACCAGCGACAGAGTTGTGGAAGGTGCAGAGGTGGTGACATGCATAGCGGAAGCTAAGGTATCCTATGAGGTAGATGGACTATCAAGTTGAGACATGAACTGGCAAACCACTGCAATATCTTCCCTGAAGGAACTGTATCTGCCTGTGAGGGGCCTCTAGTATTAGTCTCTGTCATAGTAGTATGGGTTGTACCCCTCCTCTATTGCAACCATGTGTACTAAGAGGATGACCATGAAGAACGCAACACCTTTCTCGTGTGTACCCAGGTTTCCCACAATGATCACATTGCCGGGGTCTATCTCTGTCATCTCCACTGGCCACCTCCACGCCATTCTCTATAGGTAGTGGAAGCAAGAGCAAAGTGCTTAAGTGAACATTTAGAATCCATTGCACCTCTCCTGGTCTCCTCACTCAGGAGGTAGCTACCCACCTCATCAAGGGATGGTAGAGGTGACGACCCAAAATCTGTATCCTAATTGGCTCATAGTCTGAGTTCAACCCACCTAGTAGAATCAGAACATGCTCCTTTTCAAGAGATCTATAGATATTGGCTCCATCATTAGGATTTGACAACTGAAGGTCTTTGTAATGATCATACTCCTCCCAGAGTCCAATAACAGTAGTATAGTCGTCAGAAATAGACTTGTTCCCTGCTTCATGGAGAGGACCTGCTGAAGGTGCTGGTAGACCTTCATAGAGTCACCTACCATGTCATAGTTCTTAGAGATACTATCCCAAATATCCTTAGTAGTTTCCTTCCTAATAAATCTCCTGCCTATCTCATGCATCATGGAGAAAAGCAGCCTAGTCGTAAGAGTAGCGTTCGCAGTTTCCCATTTCTAATAACCAGCATCTGCGACAACGGGAGCCTTGATAGTCCCAGTAATATACCCTAGCTTCCCTTCACTCCGTAGGGATAGCTTCACAGAATGTGACAAGTCCAAATAGTTAGTACTACCCAACTTCACAAGAGAAATTTGAGTATTGGGATTATCAAAGACAATCGAACTGGGGTTGGTACTATTCGAGCCAGCCGATGTAGCTTCCGTAGGTTTCGTGAGATTAGACATGATGTAAGGATACTCCTAAAACAACACCAATGGAGATCCAAGCCAAGGGGGAAACACAAGTCCCAAATATCGTCTTCTTAGGACAAAAAAAGAAAAGAAAATCCAACAAGCTAGTAAACCATGAAATCTTGATGGAACATCAATAAATCTCACTCCTAACCATGAATCTTCTTCCCAATAGTGTAAATAAAATTACAGTCAAGTACGTTCATCATAAGCAACCACATCACATAGTGCTAGCCATTATAAACCAAACAACTAACGGAGACTGAAAAAACCAATACCTGGCAGCAAGGAGAGATTGTGGTTGTGTTCCAACACCACACCAAATCACGAACCAAGGTATGGGGGGGTCAAAGAGGACCCTTGGGCGACTCCAAAGAACTTGATTCCAACTCCAACTGTCCTCAGTCTAGGAAGGAACAAGAAAGAAAGGTCCAGATCTGGGTATTGTTCATGGAGTTACTGTAGGAGCAGCAGAAAAAAGGAGTTAGAGACCTTGGGCTTCCCTCCTTTTCAATCAAGCTTTTAGGGGCTTAAAAGGGGGCATAGGGCGACTCCAATGGACCAGTCCCAGCTCCAACAAAGACCTGATGGGGAAGAATAAGGCTGTTTCAGAAATCTGGTTACTGTTCACAGGACTGAGGATCAGGTTGATTTCTTCATATATGGAGCATGAATAGCTTCAATCTTCACCAGCAGTAGCTTCTATAGAGTGTATTGAGTCATCACTATGGCATGTGCAAAGTATTCCCTGCTCTGAAACCCTCTATTATTGTTGGGTTCCAAAAGCTAGAGAGCCTAGGTTTCAAGATCCTTGATCGACTCTCAAACCCACAACTCTGATACCTTGTTGGAAATCAAAGAGATTTGAGTTTAGGGATGAGGGCGAAGTAGGGAAGAGCAGAAGGAAGAAGAAGGAGAGAAGTTGAGAGGTGAAAGAGAGTGAAGAGTGCAAATTGTGAGTGAGCTATTGGCTCTTCTCACCTATATTAGGTTCAAGATAATATCTGAGGGAAATTACATAATCCCCCCTAGGGAGGTAAAAGGTAAAAAAAGAAAAATACAATTTAGGACAACTTAATATAAAGATAGTTCCTAAAGTACCCCTATTTCATAAACTCCAACACTTCTTTGGTTCATGATGTGAGATGTCCATCAGTCAGAGACGAGAGACCATCGATTTTCCTACCTTCGTCTGAAATTTCAGGATGAACAAAAGTGAGTTGGGTGAGTTCTCTCAATCGAAACCAGCCTAGGTCTCTGCTGGTTCAGTGTTCTGTCATGAGAAAGAAGAAGACAGCTTATTCTTTGTTTGCCATTAAGTATCTAAAAATTTGGTTCTTTATGATTAAGCTCTCAAACTCTTTAGTCTCTATCATTATTCCCTAATCTTTTTATTAGTTATCGAAAGAGTCCTCCACTTCTAATTTCTCTCATTGTTTGATCCCCTTCACTTGTTAATTCAGAATTTACAGAATTTCCACCCTTCTTTGTAATTGGATTTTAATTGTTTAAAGGGCCCATAAGCGATCCAAATAGGGTTCTAGAACCCAGGATCTGCATCACCCAGTTGTGGGCGCAGCTATAGTAGAGTATTGAGAAAATACGAAGCTGTAGTGGCATTGCTCTGTGGAGGTAGGCAACTTGCAAACCATGTTATATGTTGTGTTGTGGATGTGCCTCTCAAACTCTTTAGTCTCTATCATTATTCCCTAATCTTTTTATTAGTTATCGAAAGGGTCCTCTACTTCTAATTTCTCTCACTGTTTGATCCCCTTCACTTGTTAATTCAGAATTTACAGAATTGCCACCCGTCTTTGTAATTGGATTTTAATTTAAAGGGCCCATAAGCGATCCAAATAGGGTTCTAGAATCCAGGATCTGCATCACCCAGTTGTGGGCTCAGCTATAGTAGAGTATTGAGAAAATACGAAGCTGTAGTGGCATTGCTCTGTGGAGGTAGGCAACTTGCAAACCATGTTATATGTTGTGTTGTGGATGTGCCTCTGTGGATTGTACTTGTATATTGCATATGGAATGTTTTGTCTGCAGGATAGGTAAGCACACCGGGTAAAACTTGCCACAAAATTGTATGCCTGTCTGTGGTTGAGAGGCTAGGTGTGTGTGATGACTGTGTGTATGTTTGCTTGTGGATTGCCAGACTGTGAATGAGTGTGTGTGAACAGTGAAGGCTTGCAAATTGCAATAGTGTCAGTGGGTTCGTGGTTGTGAAGAGTTGCAGGACAACAGTGCTAAGTGACTGTACATCAGCAGGACAGTTTTGCTGACTGTATATCAAGTGTCAATGGCATCAAAAGGTGACCTGGAGAGCGAACCTATTGAGGAAAAGGTTTTTGGGACTCCACTGATTCCCCCTCTTAGTGGCCATCCTTGATTAACAAACCTTTCATTTGGAAAGGTTTCTGATTGGTATGGGACGCTCAAGCTAAGAGTCACTGATCTACATTTTCTCATTAAAATGCACACTTTCTTATATAAACAAGGGACTGTAAAGATCATTAGCTTTATCTGCTATATTTTGGTAAAAGGACTAGGGGGAGGCCCACAAGGACATCAATTAAGGTAACAAGAAATGATTTGGGGACTGATGTTCTGACAGAACTATTTCTAGACAAGAGGGAAAGAACAGATTGGGGTTAGTGGCCTTGTCCCAAACAACTGGATATGGCTTAGATGTTGAAAACATTTATTATATTTTGCTCTACCCTCTCTATGATGTCTACCTGCGTATTTGTGCTCTGATGCATTCTGGCCGCCATATTTGCTGTCATTCCTTTCTGGCTGTTACAAATGGATGCGTTTTCTTTCTTCTCTGAGCATATAATATGCTAAACAATAGTAATTATATGTGGATATCCTTCTCTAGTGCCTTGCAAATGTGTCGATTTTTTAAATTGCAAAGTTTGGGTTTATAATCTTCTAAGGCTGTACGAATCTACCAGTATCTTGTAGACTACCATGTAGGAGATCTTATAGATTGTAAAATTGCGAAAAGTAACCTTGTTTGTGTACCTTCATTTGGTGCTGTTGTTATGCAATGCTTGTATGTTAATCCTAAAGATGAAATCCTAAAGTTTGGTTTTCTTTTTTATTTTGTTTTTTCTCTAGGAAACTCAAATTATTTTTTAAGGCAGGTTAATGATGAAAGGTGGGAGCATAACACCACACAATTCTCATGTTTACATTTTATGCAACAGACCCACGCCTTACGGACTATGATACATTGCTTGAGAACATCCATGATCTAAAAGAAGGAAAGGCTGTTCAGGTGCCAATATATGATTTCAAGTCTAGCAGCCGCATAGGATACAGGTTGGATTTCTTGTTATTTTTGATTATTCAAATATTACTTGAACTAGGAGCACATAAGTCCTTCTTACACTGGTCAATCTATCCAAGGATTTTGTGTATTTTCTCAGATTGTTCTTCCTTTATGATTCTTTTTTCCTTGATAGTTCAATGCCTATTGCATGAGCACATGTATGTCTGTGTAATTGTCTATACGTGAGTTCATATAACTACCTTTCCTTTTTGGCATAGCATTCCTCCAGGAATAGGTTTATGATTTTCGTACATCAATCATGTTCTTTTTTCAGCTTTACTCACAAGTCCATCCTAGTTTTTCTTTCAGCCATTACTTTTAAACAATGGACTTGATAAATTTATCTTGGCCCCTAGACCCATTTATCAGCTGGTTCTTATTTATATTTTACTCATGCCTGCAGAACAGTTGAAGTCCCAAGCTCTCACATTGTGATTATTGAAGGAATATATGCTTTGAGTGAAAAACTGCGGCCTATTCTAGATCTTCGAGTATCTGTCACGGGTGGAGTGCACTTTGACCTAGTGAAACGGGTCTTGCGAGATATACAACGTGCTGGCCAAGAACCAGAAGAAATAATTCATCAAATCTCTGAAACGGTTCTTTCACTTATCCCATGTTAGATATTTTTCTTTAGAAAATAATTTTTTGTTTTTGCTTTTCTTCCAGCTTGCCAAAGCTATTCTTGATTAGGCATCTAAAGCTTCTTTCCTATGGTTCTCAACCAAAATATTCTATGCAGGTATATCCAATGTACAAGGCTTTTATTGAGCCAGATCTCCAAACGGCACATATAAAAATTATCAACAAGTTCAATCCGTTCACAGGATTCCAAAACCCGACATATATTTTAAAGGTTAGTTCCATTATATTAATAGTTATTTTTCCATTAGCTTCTCTTCAGTCTCACATGCTAAAATTGCTGTACTGATTTGTTCCATTACTGTCTTCATCTAGCACTGACTGCTTTCTATTATTGTAGTCACCAAGGACTCCGACTCTGGATCAGATCAAGGCCATTATTTCCGAAGAACATAAAGAAACCATGGAGGAGACCTATGATATATATCTTTTGCCACCAGGTGAAGATCCAGAAGCATGCCAATCATATCTGAGAATGCGGAACAGGGATGGCAAGTACAATCTTATGTTTGAGGTCTGTCCATCATGAACTTGTGTTGCTTTGTCAAAACAAAGTTTAAGTTTGAACACGATTGTTCATCCCTCTTTAGAAATAATAAAAAAAATTAAAAATTATGTGAGCATTCTGTGTAAGTCAGAAAAGATATTATATGGTAAATATTTGGATGCTGATGTTCTGTGATGATATTTGTAGTCCGGTTTATTTAACTGTTTGCTACACATTTGATGACAATATTGCTGGATATTTGGTCATCTATTTAGGTTTGCTGGATCTGGATTGCTAATGATGCTATGGTAACTATCCTTGCATCAAAACTGTACTGTAAGAGGTACCATGTACTTTCAACAATGCACACTTTTAATTTAAATATCAGTGCGAGAAACAAAAATGGAGTAATCCTAAATAGCTAATAGGTTTGGAGAAAAATTTTAGAATTCTGACTTGGTGGTGTACCTGGATGTATAGTGGTCACCTGCAAAACACTGGAAGAAAATCTCAAAGTAGATCAAGAAGGGTTTAGAAATGACAAGATTGCAAGAATAGTGAGTTGAGTATAATTAGGTTTGAAAGATTTCTCAATCATGTCAGATAGCGAGAGAAAATTAAATTAAATAGAGAAAGATGGAATAAAAGATAGGTTTCCTTAGGAATCCACCTATGGCTTCTTGGAAATCCAATGCAATTGATAGTCAGAATTCTGATGTGGTAAACTAGGCTGAAACAAAGCAAACACTAGTAAGCCTACAAAAAATAGAATCACAGTGAACGAGAAACTGAGGGTGTATGGCAGAAACTGAACATGGATATTGTGACAAACCCAGAACCTGGAACCAGTACCTGCAAGTGAGAGAGAGTGAAGAGGAGAGAAAGAGATTGAGGGAGAAGAAGAGAAGGTATAGAAGTCCAAGTGGCCTAAGTCTAGTCTAGCTAGGAAATAATAAAAACTAAAGATAAAGATAACAACTAATCACTATAGGGACAAACCGCCTCATCATTAGTTGTGACACATATCTTTACATTCCCCCTCAAGCTGGATTATATAGAAATCAAAAGGCTCCAACTTGAACAACAAGAATAGATATTAAAAGTAACACCATCCTCATCAGCAACATCAATAGATAAAAAACCTTCCTGTCAAATAAACCAAACATAACCATCAACAACGAACAAAAAATGTGGTAGAGTACAATTACCGACAATCCAAAGCATCATATCAGCAACAACAACATAGAAAACACTTCTCAAAGAAAACCGGTAGTAGGTAGTAATCTTCATAAAGAAAGATAAAAGTGCAGCATCCAATGGCTACATCATAAGCTCTTCTCAAGGAAGGTAGGTAGTAAGCTTCTCAAAGAAGACAAATAAAAGTGCAAAAACTGATGCACCTATGAGCCCCAAATAGGGGTTACAGATAAAAGTTACAGCATAGGTCACTGTGAACCACTGGTAAAAGTGCAGTCTCTATTCGCCCAAAAAAAAGAAGGTGCAGTATAGGTTACTTTGGACCAAGTAACAAACATCAGGTTGTTTGGAACCACTCAACATAAGGTTGCTGTGAACCACTCAGCATAAGGTTGTTGTGGACCAGATGAATTGCATTTTTGTTGAATACCATCTTCATAGATAAAATTGTCGCTGAGGACAACAGCAGATGATACGACTAAATAAAATAATCTTCAACTGATGACCTGAGTTGACCAGTTATCTCCCCCTCATGGTAGCCATTAAAATACCAGATAGGCCAGATTTAAATAAATCTAAGCAACTAATCTCCAATAATAGCAATAATAACCATCACATGCAAGTACCAATTTGAAAAAATTGCACATCCAAACTGATGTGATTTAGGACCCACCAAAGCAATAAAATTGCAAATATACTAGACCTATGACAATTCTGTAATTTTTGGCTACACTTATGGGAGCACATAAGCAAATGTACCAAATAATCCAATCAGGGGTTCCAAAACCCGTCTCAGATCGCTAATGGGCCACCCAATAAATAAGACTTCTAGTATTAAAAAGGAAATGGTAGTTTGGTAAATAACCAGAATGTTCAAGGGGCCCTTGGGTAGATAAAAGAGCAGGAATGACATGACTGTAATTTAGTTGAAATCCACATGCAAGCACAATCCTAGCCAAAGGGTAAACTTTGAAGCAAAATTAAAGTTGGGACATGAGTTGATTAGAGTGAAGCTGAGGGATAAATATGGAAACTAAAGAATTTAAGTAATGATGGCACAATGAAAGGTTAAATACGATTGGGCAAAAAACAAATAAAGAAGAGCCAAGTGCATCACAAACTGCAACCAAGGAAAAACAAGTTTAATGATAAAATAAAGGCACGAAAATGGTAAAAGAGACCACGATTTGTGGTTTCCTTCAACCTCCCGCAAGTTACCAGTAGAATTTTGAGAACCCTGAACATCAAAATAGCACCCTCCTCCATGGAACGAATAATGTAAGGTGGTTTACCCAGGTAAACAACCCCAATAGGTTTTACACTCCCAAATTAAAGGGGTTGAGAACGTTATCTACACATGGGTTGGATTGGGGATATAATAGAAGTCACAATATAAAAGGGGTTGAGAACTTCCACACCGGATCAATAGTAGACCTAGATTTGGTCAAATTAACCCTCCAATAAAGCCTGCGGATGGACTGTAGGAAGGCTGCAACACATAAGGCAGCAACACTGTCTGAAAGTAGGGGTTAAGAGATTGGATGGGAGAAATTCTGCAGCACACAAACCAGGTCTCCAAAGGCCTTGTACTCCTGGTTGAGTGCCTCTCTTAGGGGGTATAGAACAAATTCTCAAAAGGACCTTCAGATCTGACTGCAGATTAGGGAGATCTGGTCAAGGTCGATCTTCCCAAAACCCCTGACAAGCTATGGTCGATCTTGGTCTTCTTGCTGGTCTTCGATCACAGTCAATGGAAGGCTGTTGGGTCTTCAATCAATGATCAAAACACACACAATTCTCTCTCTCACAAGTTAGAAACAAAGAAGTAAGGAAGAAGAAACAAAGGATGGAGTTGGGATAGATGTGGGTGGGATAATAGATGTTTTTGGACATTCTATCCCAGGAGTTTTGGAGCGACAATGGCTGCAATTCATCAAGCTTTCATTAATTGTAGAAGTGTTACGGTGGTCTCTTTTAAATAGGCTAGTAGGCACAACCTTACAAATTAGAAACAAACCAAAAAGTTAACTAATATGAAATTAGAAACTAAGGTCTCTAGGAACTTAAACTAACTTGTACTCTAAGAAAACATAAGAGATTATACTAGGGAATTCTAGAAGACTAACTTTACTTTGCCAACTTGTAGTTTGACTGGTCATACACACAAAAGACAAAACCTAGCTTCCATGTCACAATACGGAAGCTTCTCGACAGCAGCTGCAAGCTGGTGGGAACTTTGAAGGATCGTCTAAACGGAGAACTTCTACACTAACATAATATGTGGCATCTATGCTGGTTCGATAGCCTGCAGGGATGGACCAGCATAGGACAAAAATTGGGCCCATGGCTGGCTAGCTCGATCAGCCTAAAGTCTGGTTGGGCTGGCTGGTTCTCTTCCTCCTTCTATAATGTAGGCCAGCATGGTTGTCTGCATCAACGACTCATTATCAGCATCCTCTTTAGGGGGAGAGCAAGTGAAAAGGCTACTGATGCTATTCCATTTCTTATTCCTTTGCCTCTTACTCCTTTCTCTTTTGATATTGGGAAACATAAAGAGGTCGATGATGTTGACGCTGTGGATATTGTTGATACTGGTGGGCCTTGTACAAAGAAGGCACATGATATTGTGTACACAAAAATGACAAAAAAGACCTTCTAGGTGTCCTCTTTGGATCCACATCCTAAGTTTCATCTTCCTAAGTCAGGTAACATTTCTTCTCCTTCTGAGTTAGACCTCCCTATCGCTGTTCGAAAGGGTAAGAGAGTTTGTACTAATCCTATAGCCCAATTTGTTTCCTATGGTGCTCTCTGTCTTACAAGTATTGCTTTTACAACTGCTCTTTCTTCTGCTTCCATTCCCAAAATTGTTACTAAGGGTATGTCAGACCCTAATTGGAAACAAGTCATACCAGAGGAAATAATGGCTCTTGAGAAGAACTATACCTGGAAACTAGTTGACCTTCCCAGGGAAAAATCCCAGTTGGATGCAGATGGGTCTATACGATTAAGTACCAATCAGGTGGTGCTATTGAGAGGTACAAGGCAAGATTGGTGGCCAAAGGGTACAGTCAGGCATATGGAATTGATTATCAGGAGACCTTAGCTCCTGTGACCAAACATAACTCTATAAGAGTCCTTTTATTTATGGCAGCAAACAGAGATAGGCCCTTATATCAGTTGGATGTGAAGAATCATAGAGATTTAGAGGAGGAAGTGTATATGCAGCCCCCTCTTGGCTTTAAGTTTTCGGCAGCCGGTGGTAAGTTGTGTCTCCTAAAGAAGGCATTTTATGGTCTAAAACAGTCACCAAAGGCTTGGTTTGAGAGGTTCAGACAGGCCATTCTGAAAAATGGATATTCCCAGAATCAAGCAGACCACACATTATTTACCCAAAGAGGTAATGACATCATCACAACATTGATTGATTGTGTATGTTGATAATATTGTGGTAACGGGAGATGACAATGAGAAGATATCTAGACTGAATTCTTATCTAGCCAAACAGTTTGAGATCAAGGATCTAGAACACTTGAAATATTTTTTGGGTATTGAAGTATCAAGGTCTAAGAAGGGATCAATATATGCCAAACAAAATTTGTTCTATATCTGTTGAAAGAAATAGGAATGTTGGGTTGTAAACCGGCAAGTTCTCCTATTGAGCAGAATCATAAGCTAGGAGAAGATTATGGCCCTTCCCTTATTGATGCAGGGAAATACAAAAGGCTAGTGGGGAAGCTAATCTATCTGTCTCTGACTCGCCCAAACATTTCTTATGCAGTGGGAGTAATGAGCCAGTTTATGCATGCACCAAAGAGTGGGCATTTTGATGCTATGTACCATATCCTCAGATACTTGAAGTCCTATCCAGGGTAAGGACTTTTGTATGCCAGGAACAATCACTTGAGGATAGAAAGCTATTCCGATGTTGATTGGGTTGGATTCATTTATGATAGGAGATCTACATCTAGTTATTGCACATTCATGGGTGGCAACTTAGTCACATGGAGAAGCAAGAAACAGCCGATTGTAGCTAGATCCAGTGCAGAGGCTGAGTATAGAGTAATGGCTCATGCAGTTTGTGAACTCACTTGGCTGCGCCGGTTGGGGTATCACACTAAAGGACCTATGAGACTTTACTGTGATAAGAAAGCAGCTATAGCTTATAACTATTGCTCACAATCCAGTGCAACATGATAGAACAAAGCACATTGAAGTAGACCGGCATTTCATCAAAGAGAATATTGATTCCGGTAATATCTGCACACCCTTTGTGAGGACAGGTGATCAATTGGCAGACATCTTCACCAAAGGACTCATTCCTCATCAGTTCAATACCCTCTTTTCAAGCGGGGAATGAATGACATTTATTCTCCAGCTTGAGGGGGAGTGTCAGAATGTATGTAATAGGGGTACTTTAGGAACTGTCTTATGTTAAGTTGTCCTTATATGTATTTTTTTTTGTTTCTCTTTCACCTCCCTTAGGGAGGAATATGTAATTTCTTAAAGTATTATTTGAAATCTAATATAGGTGAGATGAGGGAAGAACTCACTCACGTTTTGCTCCTTCTATCACTCTCTTCTCTCAACTTCTCTCCTTCTTCTCCCTACTCTCTTCTCTTCATCTTCTTCCTCTCTAACCCTAGTATCGTAACTTCCAACTGACTTACCAAAGCAGTAAAACCCCCAAAACCCCTAAAGCTATATCTTCCACTGGGTTCCATAACATGACTGCTATTGATTAAATATTATACTATGATATACCATATTATTACATTGCTCCACATTATAAAATTCAGACCTAAATATCAAGCCATCTCAAAGTGTTCACATCATGTTCCTGCATTACACCCATATACTTTTTCTTTTTTCACTTTGTTGTAGCTTGTTTCTGGCCTGGATGAATGTTCTAAGAAATAGAATTTTCTAGTTATATTAAAGCTGATATAGTATATCTTTTCTTTGCATACTCAAATTTTCTTTAAAGAATTTCTTTGACTAGTGGAATAAAGCTTCATGTTTAACCATAAAGAAAAGAACTTCAGCTTCATCTCCTAATTTCTTTGATCTCAGGAATGGGTCACAGATAGCCCGTTCATCATATCTCCAAGAATAACTTTTGAAGTTAGTGTGCGCCTTCTTGGTGGGCTGATGGCCTTGGGGTACACAATAGCAGCCATCTTGAAAAGAAGCAGCCATGTATTCCATGATGGTAAGGTTTGTGTGAAGATTGATTGGTTAGAACAACTGAACCGGAGTTATGTTCAGGTATGCCTTGTTGTCCGACGATAATTATCTAAAATGATTTACTCTGGTGAATTTTTTTTTTTTTTCATTCCATTCTTTAATAGCTATCCCATGTTAATTGCTTTCATATAGGTGGTTAGTTTTGCATTTTTGCATGACATATGGTGCTAAATGCTAAGCTTGTGTATAGTTTAGTTAAATATAGAAGGACAGACAGCTTTACCGATGAGCAATATTGGTGTGTTGGTGTTCCAGCCTTTAACCAACGCTAAGGATTGGGAAATCCTGTTTGAGTGAATTTATGTTTTCCTTTTTCCAAATGCTGCACATTTAAGTTCCTATTTTGAGGGTATTAAATACCTACATTGGTAGAATATTTATTTTGTCACTCTTGGATAACTTCTTTGAAGCCAGGATGACAGAGTTTTGGATTTTTTTTCTTGGCGGGGGGATTGAAGAAACTAGTTTGAATTTTCAGATAGAAAA
>NC_056557.1:23358345-23374970 GCF_013358625.1 Macadamia integrifolia | reverse complement strand
AAAAAAAAAAAAAAAGCCTTTGATAACTGATGGTTTGGGGTGGGGTGTTGGAAGAATTTAGTTGTGGATGAATTTTCTGACATAAAGTCACAATGACAACTGCTAGTGGTTGTTGCAAGAGTGTTCCTAAAAAGAAGGAATTCTGAGGTGGTTTGGTTCTCCAATTAAACATTTTCTGCCACTTAGATCAGTGTTCATTAGAAAAAGGAAGAAGCAAAATCTTGTCCTTTCTGCATACCCATGAGACCATGACACTACAATCTAGTCTGTCCCACCATTCCCTTTCACTGCGAAATGGATAGATTGAAGATATTAACTAAACGTCGGATTATTTTGATGGTTGGTGATGATATGGCTACTGGTGCAGAGAAAATGTCCATTGATTTGATAGTCCAGTGGTAATTAGGTCATACGGGATATGCATGGCACAGGTGCCTATATTTTCTAATCAGTAGGACTGGACACTAGTTGCTATTTCTTGTTTTCTTTGGAGAGCAGGGGAAATATTTGACAATTTATGTCATGCTGAGAAGCTCTTAAAACTTTTTTCTTTATCCCCTTCATTATCACCTTCTGGTGGACAACCTGAGATTGGTTGATTGTCTCTATGGTGTATTCCTGCCCTGACCTTGGATATCCTCATGGAGGATTGATAGATTTCCAGAAATCAGGATTTATTGACAACTCTAGATTGTTAGATTCCAGAAGTCGGGACTTACAAGACTGTCCATGCTTGCAAGTTACATGGTTGTTCAAAGATTTGTTCCAACTTTTTTTTTTTTTAATTGGTAGAATGTTCTAACTTAGAATGTACTGGTTTTGACAAGGTGCAAGGAAGAGACCGTTTATATGTGAAATTCATCGCAGAGCAGCTGGACTTGGAAGGTTCATATGTCCCTCGTACTTACATTGAACAGATTCAGTTGGAAAAGCTTGTAAACGAAGTTATGGTATGACATTTACTGAAACATCTTTTGAACTGCTATTCGTCCCTCACCTGCTGTAGTCCTCATGTGATCATTCCTCAGGCATTACCTGATGATTTAAAGACCAAGCTCAGCATAGATGATGACCTGGTTTCGAGCCCCAAAGAAGCACTTTCTCGAGCCTCTGCAGATAGGGTTGCCATGAGAAATAAGCATCTCAGAAGGTACGAATTTATGATCCCTGACATCATAGTTTCAGTGCTTCATCAAAGATGGATCTTGGCTTGATAAAGCTTATTTGGTTCTCTTGCTCTCGGCCTTTTGGCTTTGGATATCCCCCACCACCCCCCCCCCAAAAAAAAAGAAAAAAGAAAAAAGAATCTTATTTGGGTCTGAAGAACAAAACCGGGGTGTTCATATGTTGGTGATCAGTCACTTGAGAATTCGTGACTTCGTCTTCCATGTTTTGGAACTTTTGATTGATTTTTCTTATTTATTTTTTATTTTTTAAAGTTTTTAGTTCAGAGGTCATGTTTTCCTAAGTTTTTATATGAATATGGCTGCCTGAAAAGGTCAAACTAATGTTGCATCTGTTATGTAGTTTGAGCAGTGGTATGTCACATTCATATTCAACACAGAGGGACAAGAATCTGTCAAAGTTGACTAGACTTGATGTCAACAACAGAAGATTTGATGGAAGAAACCATGAGTCTCCTGCAATGCTGGCGAACCAGGTGAGTTCCTGAATGTCTGAAGAATCCATTTTATTCTTAGGGCTATGATATTGGTAAATTAACCCAACAAAGTTCTCGATTGCTGCTCATCAGCTATTCTTTTAACTTGTTAGGGGGTCATTACTCAACTCTCAGAACAAATTTCTACTCTGAATGAGAGGATGGATGAATTCACTTCGCGGATTGAAGAGCTAAATTCCATGTTAACGACAAGGAAAGTTTCTGCTAGCCAGCAAAACTTGGCTCTGCAAGCAGAAGCCTGTGATGGTTCCGGACCCAATTCACTCTCTGTCCCTGGGTTAAGCAATGGTCCCTTGTCTGGATGCCCACTATCCAACTCCTCATCTTCTTCCCAGCTTGCTAAAGAGTCTCCACTAATGGAAGAGGTAGCATGGAAAATCCCATTTTCGTCTAACTATATTTTCTTTACTCTGTTATCCTTTCTTGGTCTAAAATTCATACAGAGGATGAGTCTACCATTGTATGGTGATGCATATGCAACTTTGGTGAGGATACGTGTCAAGACCCGAGAAAGGGTTATGACTTTGGTATCAAATATATGCTCTTACTGAAATAGAGTGAGAGTTTTCTAGATAAATATTTAATGGGAGAGGGTTCCCCATGCTGCCAGTGTGGGAGGAATCTCCAGCCACATCAATGGTGTGTCCAGAAAAAGATATCAACCATATGGGGCCCACATTTTTATAACAGGTGAGGGAAAATAATAAAAAAATCATGTGAGAAGGAAACTGCACACTGGTGGCGCGGCAATCTTTTTCCGTTTAATATATAACTACTATTAGTTTGTCTAGTACATTACCCATGCAGATTTGGCAAGTGTTATTACTTTATATTCTGCACTTTAGGGTGGAATTTAAAATTTTAATGAGGTTACTGATTTTGCAATCAACTGAGAAAATGGCCAGTTGAGAACAAGTTGTTTTTCAGTGACATTGGAAAGTTAACAAGATGATTGACTGAACTTGCTTCTGGTAGGAATATGACATTTGTTCACTAGAAACAGTAACTTTACTGGATGAAGAAGGATTTAAGAGTATCCAACACTGACCTCTTGCATGAGTCCTTGATTGAGAATCATAAGTTTGGCTCAACCTTCATTTTGGATGGTGATCTGTCCATGGATCGATACACGGTTCAATTGATATGTTTTTTCTGGCTATTTCACGACCAAGAGGAGTCACAGATTATTGTGTCAGTGTATGAATGGCCTTTTGTAAGATTTTTTGCCAAGTATCCAGCTTATTTACCCCGTCTTGCGTGGACTTATTTCAGACCATCCGGGGCTTCCTTTCATTTTCAATGTTCTTTAGAATCTGAAGGGTGGGGGGTTTTCTCAGCTGGAAATGTCTCTAGCTTTGTTGCAGAGACCTAGAAACATGTCCTGCCTTTCACCCTCCCCTCCCTTGTACACCCCCGATGGATTTTTATTCGTTTTAAAGTCAAAAAGTGGAAGTCTTAAATAGATTAGTTTGTTGATAGTATATGACTGAACCGAGATTTGACTATTTATGTTGAAAAGAGTCATTAAGATCATGTCCTTGCTGTAATGTTTTCCCGTTTATCCTTTAGTTTCCTTTCCTGATTTGGTGGTGCTACATTATGAACAGATCTCAATTATTTCACGGGGACAACGCCAGATTATGCATCAGTTAGACAATCTCAGCAGTTCTCTTCATGAGAACTTTGGAGAACGTTATCATCAAGGAAGAACAAGCAGCACAAATAGATTGATCGATGTTGAATCTATTGGGGTCCCTCTGATTTCAACTTTAGTCATTGGGGGTGTGGGTATCTTCTTGTTCAGATTTCTGTCCCGAAATTAAGACCTATGCCAAATATTGTTAGGATTTTACGTACACCATACATTCCCCCAACCCCACCTCAACCCCCAACATTTTGCCTGGTATGAATCTTCATATTTTTGGTAGTCTACGCTTGCTCGGGAAGACAATTGATCAAGTCTGATCAATCATTGGAGGTTCTTGAAGCACAGAATTTTCAAGGTTCTCTTGAGGTTTCAAAAGCAGGGTGTTGTTGACTATGCAAACTTTTTTTTTTCAATCTTCAAATATAAAAAAGAAACTAGTTTCCAACTTCTATAACAGAGACTTGTTTGCACTTGTGAGTGGTCTTGTTTCTGTAGGCTGCATTACTAGGTTTGCAATTGTTGCAAGCAGATGATATTTTTAACAGAAGGAAATAAAAAATAAAGATAATCTGATTAATATGGCACTCTTTGGAGGATGAACCTTTTGGGTGAAGAGGTGGAAATTGTCTTCTCCTTTGGCATTTACAGTGATAAATTGAGGATGTTATCATTTTCTTCCGTGACTTTTACAGGGAGATAGACTTCCGTCTTTTCTCAGCAACAAGAATCACCGTGGATGAGGTATTTCCCCCTCTTATCTTCTCCATGATTCCAGCTTGAATGACAGTCCCTTACACAACAGCTTTATTGCATTTCAAATTCAAGCATGACTCCTTCAGATAAGCTAGCACCCTTGGCTTAAATTTTCATCCTTCCTCTTGGTGATGAACAGACTATGGATTCGAAGAAAAACCTGTTGCAGTAGGAACTTGTAGCATAGGGTATCTATCTATTCTCTCTTATTCCAGGATGTCTTGTTGAAAAGCCAAGGGATTATTTTTTGTCATTTGATCATGGCAGGGAAAGGGGAATTGCAATCTGAAGAAATACCATGGTCTCAATTCTCTTGTACTTAATTCTTCCTCTTGCCATGATCCATTCCCACCCCAGAACTATTGGATTTTTGAAGACCTGATGTACTTAGTGGGACCAACTAAGAATCCAACCATGATCAATACAGCCAGTGCTAGTTCCAGATAACATTTTTATTCATCACTTGAATGGTTGTAGTTGATGCCTTAGACATGAGAAGTCTTTATTGTTCCAATTAGGTGTCATGGTTTTTAGTCTACTGAAGGTAAATGCCAACAGTCGCATTGGATTCATTGTGTTTAATTGTGTATGAAATGGATGCTTAATATGGAATCCACTTTCTGTTACATTGGAGAATATCAAGAGAAGTTATCTATTCATGATTGGACTCAAAATTTGAATTTGGTAGCATGATTTTTAAATTTTGTACAAAAATTATTATTTATTAATAATTATTTATTAAATTTATTTTTTAAAATATTACAAAGGGGGATACAAGGGGAACGAAAGGCTCAAAACTGAGACCTCCTAGGGCCAGTGATCTACTGCATTTTGCTCCACCTAACTACTCTAGCAGGTGTCCTCAATTATTTTCTAAATGTTTTAGAAGCTGTTTTTTTATGTTTAATCAGTTGATCAAATTCTTTTTATATGATAAACCGATAAACTAGGATGGTAATAGTAACTAATTCCATGCCCGCATATGTTATGTGATATTATAAAGTAGAGAAACTTAATTATAAATAGGAATATTGTTCTTCAGGAAGAATAGCATATACTAATGCCTCTCTGTGACTTAATTATATTTATTTTTGATTGTCCTTATATGAAATTATGTCTTTTAAAAATGAATTCTATACATATGAGGAAACTTAGGCAGGGTTACCCAATGGGATTCCCCACCTCTTGACTTGTTTAGAGGGGCGTAGAGCAAGTCAATTTTCTCCCTTCCTCTCCTTGTGCAAGAAAGTGGAGTAGGTGGTGTTGTTCTCCTCATCTTTTGGATTGCAAGCCTACTCAAGGGCTACATTCCCTAGAGGATTTGCATATGTGAATCATCTAGTAACCTTGTCTGTCCTATGATTTATTGAATATTCTATTGCAAAATTGGGATTATTCATGTATTAAAAATTTGAAAATACATATTTTATAACAACAGTTGCATATGTAAAACCTTCTAGGACCAACATCATAACTATAGAGAGAGAGAGAGATTTATAACATAAGTTGTATTTCAACTGCCATGGTCATTTCGCGGTCGCTCATTCTTCCTTACAATTGTATGGGTTGCACACACGGTACATGACATCTTTTGGTGAGTTCTAAAAAAAATTATTTCAAGAACAAATCGTTTGTTAATAAAAGAGATTTTTTTATTGACATCCCTTGGGATATGTTTGGATGTCAAGAAAAGAAAAGGAAAAGCATACAATGAGACAAAAATCATGATAATTAATGATTGATTTGTGTCTATTTCTCTCTTTTAATAATTTGAATTTTTCTTTTCTTTTCTTGGCATCAAATAATTTATAATTTTACTTTTTTACTATTTTATCATAACACATTATTTTTTTTCCTCCAAAGAGGATAATTACCATAATATCACATGTATAACAATGCGCATGATAAAGGCAACTTTTGATAACGACGTAAAAATAAATCACTTTCAAATTTATTTTTTTAGAAACTTCTTTTTTCTTTTTTCTAACTTAAATTTTTTTGAAAATAAGACAAAGGATAATTAAATGAAGGTGTCATGTTCTAAATACACCTATGTAGGTGTTAGACATATTTTTTTTGGGGAGGGAGGGCGTTAAATATGTAGGTGTTAGAGAGTCCCTTCTAAGGAGGATTTTCTTATTGATACGCCTAAATATATCAATTAATTTGTGACCTTAATTTTTTACCCTTTTAATATAATAATTTTTTTTTCTTTAAATGAGGTTAATTTATCATAATTTAATAGAGGGATAGGTATGCCAACGCACTAACTAGTAACTAGGAATAAGGTACGCTAACAAGATTTTAACTATTAAATAAAACATAACAAATCTCATCCGTTCATGTGGCGAGGTCTTAAAAAACCTTCCCAACACTATCGCTCCACGGTCTTCTTCCACCCAGCTATTCCTTTGCCCTCATACCATGATCGTCGTAGAAGGCGAAGAAATGGATGGGGAGATCTCGCCGGAACTTCAAGATCCTGGCGTCGTACAACCGCCAATGTGATCACAAGAGCTGGAGATGAAGCCAGGGATAATAGACACGATGTCTTCCACAAAAACACAAAACACGGGCCAAAGACGATCCAAATAATCACAAAAACACCTGCTAGGTGTCCGGCGAAAAAACAGTAGCCGGCGAACCTGAACTACCCGTCCCTAAAATGAAATAGAAGAAGATTTATGGAGAAGAAATCATCGGTGACCAATCACCCCCAGTCATTGCTACCCAAAAACCTACGGGTCAGAAAAAAATGGGAGACGGACCGACCAATTCACACTGACCAGAAGCAACTTGGATTTGGCCGGAACCCATATGACTTTAGCTTTCCATCAAAATCCCAAATTCCAGCAAAGAGGGGAGGTAAAGGTGATGTATCGATATTGTGTAGATAAGATGTTGGATCATATTCCATCTTAGGGAGGGAGGGTAGCATACCTGAATGGACAGTGACGAATATCAGGGCGGCGAACTCGGTTTGCTGAGCAAAATTAAAAGCCTTACAGAGAGGGGTATCGGTGACAGTGAAGCCAGCGAAGCTGGTGTTCTCGGAGAAGGGGTCAAACACCATATAAATAGGTTCGTAGCTTTCACATTCCTTTATATTTATATATATATATATATATATAGGCAAAAGTTTTTCTGGTCCGCCGACCAAATAAGGGAATCCATGGTCGGGTTCAATCTCATTCCTCGAATTGGCATAATAAAATCTGGTTCGTTGATTTAATTACATAACCTTATACGATATACACATCAATTTTTAAGACAATACGATTCCAATTCCCAAATACACTCCCATTATCTGCCATCGGAGTGCTTCGTTTTGAGAGAAGATATCGATGGTCGCCGGAGATGGAGAAACGAGAGTGGCGGGTTCAGTCTCCGAGCTCTAAGCGACGGTGGTAAAGCACAGAACGCTCTCAGCGGCAAGTTGTAGACATATCTGAAGTGGAGATTCTCAGCTCATATTGCAGACAGATCTATATTCGACTTCCATGCTCACTCAGTAAGTGTTTAACCCTAACATTGCTGAAGATATACTGAAAACAGTCATGTGTCCTACATTCAATTGTGTTGCGGCGGGTTGTAGCAGAGAGTAATGATTGGAGGACCTAGAGGCTAGAGTAAAAGATGAACTAAATTGGAATAATAAGCAGTAGTGGCAACATCTTGAGAAGCATGTTGGTGGCAGCAGTCATAAGAGGTGCGACAAATGCGAGGATGAGGATATTCAGTCATGTTCTGAACCCAACAATCCAAAGATCACCTCACAAGGTTTTCCATAAGAAGCTCATTGGCGAGAAGTTGCTCAGTGGTTCCCTCATGAGATCAAGAAGGAAGACCCCCTTTTAATTTCCCGTCAAGAACAAGAGTATTGCCCTCAATCCCTACTCTATATGCCCAATTCGTGATTGATGAGATATGCTTTTACTTTCTCACCCACTAAGTGTTTGTTTTTATTCTTCTTTAAAATTTGTTTTCATGGAGGAAAAAGAAATTCACCATTCAGTCTCTCCAATTTTTAATAATAATTCTACCATTTTTGTTTCATACCAAAACATTGGTTGGTAGGACTCTTTAATTTGTGTAGATATTGTGGATTTCTCTTATGTATGCAGAGCTATTTGGGTTTTCTTATCATCATTGTTTTGGGTTTTCTTATCATCATTGTTTTGGTAAAATTCATCTATTTTTCTCATTTATACTTGACCTTTTCTGGTTCTCATACTTTGTATAGGTGTTATTTCAAGCTCAATAATGATTGTACATTGCTCTACTCAATTCACCACCAATTCTCTACTAAATCAAATGGGAAATTTTTCAAAAAAACAAATCATCTTTTACATGTTTCCAATTGAAGAGTTCCCTTATCTTTTGAAAACCTGATGCCATGTCTCAAGAATCTAAGTAAAATTTGAGCTCTGAAAGTCGACCTGCTTGAATCAATATCCTAATTAAAATGCAACTGGCAACCACTTCATCTGCTTCTGACCTAGAGATATTATATTCATAAAACAGCATGATGGCATGATTGAGTAACCCAAAACTTGCAGGTAACTTTCCATCGTAGCTAAATAAATTCGTGTCGTTGGAAGAATATTGGACATTCTTATCTTGGCTTGACTCAGCTTGCCCGAACTAGCCAATGCATTTACAAGAACAACATAAGCATCAATCTTTCTATAGAAACTGCTATTCTTCCACCAATTGAACACTCATACTGCATTATCGATTAGGCCCAATGCCTCATACAAGAGCATCATCGACAACAATGCTTCTTCACTTACTCTAGAATCCATCAAGTTTACCAATTCATTGCAAACCATCTCAGCAAACGCCTTCATTTTCACTATTGAGTACACCAAAATCATAGATGAATGAACCAATTCTCATTTCCGCATACCCTCGGAGGATTTAATCTCAAGAAATATCTTCTCAGCTTCGATGACCAATCCAATTTTTCCACAGCCATGGATCAGCGATGCAAAAACATGACCATTAACATCAAAACCAGAATGCCACTGATGTTGCTAAGTATCTATTTAAATTCAAGCCTCAGATTGATTCACTTGTAAATTATCTTTGTCATGCTCTGCTATGCCACTTCAACTTCCCAAGGTAACCACCATTTACTGTAACTTCAAGGATTTGAATCAGTTTATTGTGGATGTTATTTTGCTTCCCTCATGTGCCCTCCTCTTTTTCGTCTTTAGTCTGAAATTTAATCACCTTCTATGATGCCCTAATTGCAGAGTCAAGGTTCCACCCTGTATCTTTCTCTTTCTCTGCTTCTGCTTTTCATTGAAAATAAAAGTTCTCTTCTTATTATTGTTGTTTTTTGCATCTAAACCATGGATTACTGTTGCTATTTGTAGTGGTTGCTAGTGTTTACCCCACTTGTGCAGGTTTCTGTGAAGTATGCAATGTATATATTCATTAGCTTTTCATCTATTCCAGGCTTTGGGTCTTGCATATCAGCTATTAGGCCGCATATTTTCATTGGCTTTTCAACCAATTTTTAGAGGTTTTTTTTTTTGGGTGAGGGGGGGTGTGGGGGAAGGTTTTGGGTGTGAACAATACTAGCTGTCAACCCACTTTAAAGCATATGGAATGAAGTTTTGTTCTTTTGTTCTATGTATGAGGCTAAATGCTTCAATTAGAAATGGCTACATAGAAACGAAAGAGTTATCATGCTATATCATCATTGTATTTTTTATTTTCTTAACTAAATTTCTCTCCATCTTTAGGGAATTGAGCAGTTTTGATAAGGTTTAAGCTTTTGAAATATCACCTCATAATGTTGTTGCACTGTATGGGCTCACTTTTGGGCTGCTTGGTTTGTGAAAAAAATGTATACATTTTGGTGCTATTATTTGGGGAATTTCATTATTGGAGGTTGGCCTTAAATGGAGTTGCTGTAAATACACCTTTCTTTATGGATTCCATTAATAAAACTATTGAAATTTTTAAAATTTGAAACTCCCTTGATTGGAGGACTGAGATTGTGAAAACAAGTACATCCTTTATTGGAAATAATGCATTTTCGTTGAAATTGCATTGTGAGATTTGGGTGCAGTCTTTGAAGATGCTTTCTCTTACATAATTTGGTTCCATACAATGCAATGAATAAAATAGCACTACAGGACATTATCAATTTGTTTTGAGAATTTGATAGTGAGGTTTGCTTTGTACCAAAATGCACAATCTATAAGTGACAATCATCTTCTTAGAAGTTATTTTTGTACTTTCTGTTTTGAGGATTTGGTTTTTGAGCTTTTGAATATTAATTTGATAAAAAGCTCATTGATTCAGGTAGGGGAAGTTTAGGAAGGTTTTTATCAACATTGTTTGGATTTGTTGAGGTGTAAAGGTAGATTTTCCCCATGGACGATCTAGGGTTCCCAAATTAAAGTGTTCTTTCACTAACTTGCAGGTGCATTTATATGTCTCTATTGAGGATGCCAGTTTCAGAGGCAAAGGAAATAGGAAAAAAAAATGAAAAAAAGGTATGTGTGGGATAGTAGAAGTGAGAGGAAGATATCATTTGGTTGTATGGGTAGACTGTAAATCAAGAAGATTTGGGGAGTAAAGATGTTGTGAGGGTGATGAATGAGTCTTTGCTTTGAAATGACTCTGTAGGTTTCAAGAAGAAAAGGACTAGATATGGAGAGTAGTTGGAAGGAAGTATGGGTGGAGTGGAAAGGCCATTCCGGCCGGGGTGGGGGGTGGGGGGTGGGGGTTGGGGGTTGGGAGGGGTGCTTACAGAAGTGTTCAAGGGTAAGGATAATTTCATGAATAGGGTGAGGTGGGTGGTTGGTAATGGAGAAAGGATTTCAGGATTTGGGGCCTATATATATATATATATATATATGCAAGATCTCTCTCTCTTACAGCCAACCCTTTCATTTTGGATTGCATGGTTAGCTAGAACCCATCTCAGAGCTGAAGTTCCACTTCCAAATTTTGTCTCCTCTGATTTATAAATTATTCTTTTTAACCCTCCACTTGTTTCAACTTCATTGGGTTCTTTTCTTCACTTCCGTGTTGATTTTTTTTTTTGGGGGGGTGTTCATTGGTTCTCTTCCAAAGAAGAAATTAAGCTGAAGAGCATGTCGAGTGGTTTTGAACACAATCATCTCATGCATCTGAATCTATTGAACCTGACGAATCATCAACAGAGCTTGGGTATGGGGATTTTAGTTATTTATCATTTCTCTCAATTACTTTTTTTTTTGGTCATTTGAATGTGTAGGTGTGCACACTAAGGAGATGTAAAATCAGAGTCCCTTGCTGCGATGAGATTTTCGATTGTAGGCATTGCCATAATGAAGCTAAGGTTGAGATCCCTTTTCTTTTCTTTTTTACTTATTTTTTCCATTATGTATTGCACCTTAGCAAAAAAAAAGAAGGGGTGGTCTAGCTTTTTCATTTTGGTCTCTCCTTTTCCCTATTTATATTGAATTACTGATGGTGATTTGTTCAGTGTGTGGCCAAAACAAGTTGTAAGTGCCCGATCTGCATTGAGGTGAAAATTGAAAGAACTTTGCCATCCCTTTCCTTTCAAATTTTCAGTTGATTGTCTTTGTTGTTTTGCAAGTCTTATTTCTGGAGTTGCAAACCTGGCATTATCAAGAAAAAGAAAAGGGACTCTTAGAGACATGAATCCTACCATCACTTGGCGAAAGATATTACTGCCTTACGATGTGGACAGACAATACATTTGGACTATTTGAACGAGATAATGCAGCACCTCTAATAAGTATTTTGCTAAGGAGATCCAGTTGTTCACATGTATTTGCTTCTTTGTTTCCTTGAAAGGAGGGGAATAGAGTTCAATACAACTTTAATTAAAACTGATCAACCAGCCTGAGAAAATAGATGGATTTCCACTTCCCTAATTTAGATTTGACTCGGTTCACTTATCAACATAACATAGTTCAATCTTGTAATCAATTTAGCATCTCTTCTAAGAGGAAATTATGAAATATTGACAAACCTCACATGAGGTGATGTACTCAGGCGTGGAGTTCTTTAGGTCCTGAAGAGACCAAAATCCTAGAGCTGGGAAGAATTGAGGACACAAGTAATTAAGTCGTGCTGTGATTCTTGCACTGGATTTTAGAACTGGAATTTCCAAGTTCTTTCTGTGAACAAAAGGCAATTAAAAAATACTAATAATATTAGTACCAAATAACAAACAACCTCCAAGGTTAGAAATCCTAAGGGGTCATTTGATATTTGAAATAAGAATTAAAGGTCACATTTCATGTCCAGCCATGATATGTTGTGCTCCACCAAATCTATCCAATTTTGGTATTCAGGAGTCACTGTGATAAATGAAGGACTCAAGTGAATTATACAATTCACAGACTTAACAGTATTCAAGTTTTGGTCCACGGAGTCTACATAATAGGTATCGAGAGACTGCATAGACAACAACTTCTACAAATGAGACAGTATAGGGCAGTCGACAAGGAGTACAATAGGACCAAGAACTGAAGGACTAAGTACATCGCTTGGATGAACCTGCATAACAAAGCAAATAAGGCTACGCATTTAAGAACAAAGAATAAAGTGGGAACTAAATAAGAAAGATGGATCAAATAACCACTTATTTGTAAATCATGTCCTTCCTCGTCTGCATATGTACATTTTAGGAACATACATAAATAAATAAATTACAAGTAGAAAAAATGAAGATTTTTCATTCAACCAACCATTATATTTTGACGATCTGACATGACTGAGTGCCCAAGTTGTAGTTCATGATATTTGGGACCAGCTTTCAATCCAAGAGCAACAGCTTTTGCAGGATCAAACTTTCCCTTAATTTCAGGCAATTCACAAACATAAACCACAGATATATCACCAGGCTTTAGCGCAGGTGGAGCTTTCCCATTTGGATCTTGTGAATTTAATACAGGGAATTTCAAAATCTGATCCTTTTTCTCTTCTACAGTCAACATGGAAGAGTCTTCCTTCATTTGTTGACTCACTTCTGAGCAACCTGGCTGTAGAAGAATTGCCGATATTTTGACAACCTCATTATTAAGAAGAACAATGGGTTCTACAAACTTTGCAAGATCAGCCAAGGCAGCTCCATTAGCACCAGATGCAGCTTTGAAGCTATGAGTGTGAACCATGGCAGCATTTGGAATGAAAGATCGCATTGCATCAACTAAATATCTGAGATCAGAAGGACCCCAAAACTGATCATCCAGCCTGAGAAAATATCGGGATTTCCACTTCCCTAATTTGATTTGACTCGATTCACAAATTGACACCAATTAATCGACTCATTTGCATCTTTTAAATCTCTGTTACTCAGAGAAAATAGAAACAGAACAGAGGAAAACCTAGACCTGTTGGGTTCTTCTATGTTTTCTTTCCAAATTCAAATCTTTAGTTCTTGTCTGGGTTGGTGCTTATGAAATTAGAAACAAAAGGGTTATTCAACTCTAAGAGGCCTACCTTTGATTGAGATACCAGTCCCATCAGAGTAACTTGTTATTTCTGTTGCTACTTATTTTTTCTGGTATTCTGTCTATTTTTTTTGTCTTGCGATGGACAAGATACTGGTACTGTTTGTGTCACCAGGGGTTAAGTTTCATTCCAAAGCATGGTTGCTATGATTTGAAACACCATGCTGTTAGTGTTGCTGTTGTTTTTAGTTGCTACTTTACATGATGTAACCAGCTGATAATGATGTCCAGTGATCCAACTGTTAGAGTAGTTCTTAGTTGTCTTGTTGAGAACTGGCCTTTCATTAGCATAGTTACTAACTAGTTTCAAGTAGGACATCTGGTTAAAAGGGTTGGGTATTCTCAAACATGGACTTCAGAACTCAGAAAATCTCTTTTATTATAAATCGAAACTCAATAATTTTCAACTTTAATCTGAAAAAATCAAGAAAACTAAAAAATTAAAGGCAAAAGCATATGACGATCTCAAAGATTCGAAGCTTAAAATTTGAAGTAAAACTAAAGTGTATGAACTGGGCAACTCATGAATCAAAACCCTAAACCCATCACTAAGAACCAATAAAGCAAAAAATTCATACAAAAGTTAAGCAAATAAGCTGAAAAAAGCACAAGCATTGAAGAAACTAAGAACACATTTGTATCTATGGGAATCTACCGTTTGTCCACCAGGCACTGACGAAAAAGCAAGAGCAAATCGGAGCTCCGTTCACCTGAAAAAAGACAATTAGTTAGAGCTCCGACGGCCGTCTTGTTCAGCTCACCCTTTCTCACCACTACAGGTATAAAGTAGAAAGGAAAATCGATAACTAGCAGGAAAGAAAACAGAAGGGATAACCAAAAATCGTAAACCCTAGATGGAAAAAGGTAGAGAATACCAGCAAGCAACGACCATTGGTGGCTCGTGGACAGCAACGGTGACAGCAAAAATATTATTCAGTGCCTTTCCTTCTCTCTCTCTCTCTCTCTCTCTCTCTCTCTCTCTCTCTCTCTCTCTCTCTCTCTCTCTCTCTCTCTCTGCTCAGTGTGCTCTAAGTGACTCAGTCCCAATACTTCAAGTCTCAAGGAAGGGGATGATTCACCGACCAATGCCGAGAACTGCCAAAGCGAGTGAAGAAAACCCTGTGTGAACGGTCAGGGAGGAAATGGGGTTTTGAGAAGAAAGTTGCTGGAAGAGATTTCGGCTAAAAAAGAGAAACTTTAGGAGAAGAAACGCTGGGAAAGGGAGAGATTTTAGGAAAGAAATCTCTGGTTTGTGAGAAAGGATTTCACAGAGAGTAAATGGCTGTGATAGAAGGGTTTTGGTAGAGACAGAAAAAGGTTTCAGTTTCAGAAATCACAGGTTAGAAGATTTTATTTTTCAGAGAGGGAGTTCGCTGGCCAGAAAGGGGGCATACTCACAAGATGTGTTTTTCTTTTTTTTCTGAGGTTAGATTTTTAGGAGAAAGATGTCGCACCTCGAGCAGAGCCCAAAACGAGCAGCCCGCAACCTCTAGTTGAAAGCCTCAAAAGCTAAGCGCGCTTAGCCAAGCAGCTGTTGCAACATAAGTTGATTCAGAAGCAGGGTTGTAGGTGGAATAAGGGGTTTTTCTCAGTTTCCTTCAAGTTGGAGATTTGAAAGAGAGAGAGAGAGAGAGAGAGAAGGAGAGGAAGCAGGGTTTGAGAACCTGCAATTTCAGAGAAGAAATTCTCACCGTGGTGATTTTGAGATCTTAGTTTCAAGTGAGGAGTTCGGCAGGAATAGATCGGTTCCTTCGATCTTGGGAGAGAACAGAAGATTTCTTGTTAATATCAGTGATATTGGTTATGACAAGAACTCTCACAACATATTCAGATGTTTCAATTTTTTCATCCATATACGTATATACTAATAAGGTCTACGTACTTGTCTTTCATATTACTATGTAGTGTTTTATTCCAAATGAATACATTATATTTATATATTTTAGATCCTACGATGCAAAATAAACCCCTCAAAAGATACCCACCCATATAGGGTGTCCTACCAGAAAACCCCAACCCTAACAAGTTTGTCTCCAACATTTGGGGGTTTAAAACCTCCCTATCCCCAAATAAATGTTAACATTGAATTTAAATATTTAGTTAATATTGAGAGAGAGAGAGAGAGAGAGAGAGAGAGAGAGAGAGAGAGAGAGAGAGAGATAATATCAAGAACTACTTTCCCCTTTCTCCTCTTCGTTTAGAGAGAGAGATAGAGAGTTTTTTTTTTTTGTCATCTTCCATTTTGAGGGTTTTTTTGGTCATTTGGAGTTTTTTGGAATTAAGACTTTCATAATAACAATTTTGTCTCAAACGGTTGGGGGTTTCAAGGAATGTTACTATAAAAAAAAAAAACATTGAATTTAAATATTTAATTAATATTTAGAGAGAGAGAGAGGGAGAGAGAGAGAGAGAGAGAGAGAGAGAGAGAGAGAGATAATTATTTTTTTTTTTCATCTTCCATTTTGAGGGGTTTTTTGGTCATTTAGATATTTTTTTGGGTAGATGTCAATGGGTTTTTTTGTCTTTTTGAAAAAATATACCAAAGACTAGGAATACATACTTTTTAATAGTAGTATGATATATATAATTTTAGGAGAGAGATACACATCAATGTTTATGCCATTATGATTATTGTCTTATTGTGTTTTTTGTACTATTTTCTATTCTTTTCTTGACGTTCAAGAATAGCCTCAGAATGAAACTTTCTCAGTGGAAGAAAGGAATAACAATTACCTTTTATAGAGCATCTAAGAGCAAGTAGATTCAATTGGACGGCGGATACTTGAGTTGTCTAAGGAAATCAAAGGTCTACTTCAACTATTTCATTTATATCAAATCAACATATATCAAAATAGCCTATATAGTCATGATTCAATTCCAGTCCTAACTTTTGATTGATTTATCTTCACAAAAAAAAAACTTTTGATTGATTTATCACTTTTTGGATCAGATTGGAACAATGGAGAAGTAGGAATACTTTGGAAACTCATTATGGGGTATATACAATTAGTGCCAATACTTCTTCCTCAAAAAAAAAAAAAAAAAAAAAAAAAAA
>NC_056557.1:23341492-23358325 GCF_013358625.1 Macadamia integrifolia | reverse complement strand
AAAAAAAAAAAAACCCTTACCTTTATCAGTGGTTCTTAATTCTGATATATAACAACCACCTACTCCACCCTTCTTGTTTGGCGTCGATGAAATTAACATTAGTTATGTTTAAAAGACTGATTTGAAAAAAAAAAAAAAATATTACATCCATGATGAAGGTCTATATTCTACAACCTGCAAGTGCTCAAAGCACTTAATTTCAGCCTTTGAGGACAGTCGAGGGAATTGCATCACTTCCAATATGGTTGATCCAAGTTGTGGCTGGTCTTCTTCGGTCTCAATATCTTTTGAATCCGCATGAATACTCATCTTCTCAAGAACAGGTGTAACACTGAGTAGGAACTTAATGAACTCCAATTCAGGTCTCAAACCAAATGAGCACTTCATGGTCACATTTTGAAGCTGGTTGAAGGACCAGCCTAATCCATCTTGTACTCCTAAAAGTTCCTTAACTGCTTCCACATCTGCATCTTCTCTAGTTGAGCCCTGCAGATCCAAAGTATATTACATCAAAAATCAAAATCAACCCCATAAAACCTGAGCTGAAACAATTGAGCTAAACTCACCAAAATCTCAAGTTTTTGCAAGTTAGGGGCGCTTCTAATCAAGTTGAGTGCTACTGAGACCACACCCAGGTCATGAAATGCCACTGATGTTAGTCTCAGTCTCTTCAGATGGCAAAACTTGAGATGATAAAAGGCATTTGGAAGGATCTTGGGTACAATCCCCACAGCCAAGAACTAATTAAATGAAACAAAAATGGAAGATAATTAGTGGTGTAGATATAAGAAATTCAATTTTTAATGAAGTAAATATTGTAACAGAGTATCTTCATGAACTAATTAAATCATCTTATTACCTTGAGAATACCCAAACTGGCCATATAAAGATCCTCAACACCAACAAGACCTCCAAGAACTTTGATCAGATTGGAAGTTTCTCCGACTAAATTACCAGAAGAGCCAAACCAATCCAAATCTATTTCTACCTTTGCTAGAAGTGGGGTATTTTGGAAGTGGATATCTTTGAAATGACCCCTGAGATTCAAGTACTTGAGTTTAGGAGCTTTCATTACAAGGTTAGTAAAACCTCTTATCCACAATAGTGTCAATGTCTCAAGTAATGGGCAGCTTGAAACCAGATCTTCAAATGTTAAGCCAACAAAGTCTACTTGACAAAGTGACAGGCACTTGATGTGCTTAAATTCTAACTTTGTTGTGTAAGGAGGACATCTAAGACTGCAATGACTGAGTTCCAAACGATTCAGCTGATGACATGATGAGAAGAGACATGATGGTACATCATACCAACTACAGGGGGGCATAGAAAGGACTAATTCCTTATTTCCATTTCTTGAAACATATAATATCCATTGATGGATGTCTGAGAGACTGGGACTAATCAAATCAGAGAGCTCAAACTTATGAATTGGACCTGTGTGTAGCATGAGAACTCTATCAACAAATTTCACAATCTTGTCATGTTGATTCTTTAAAGCATCTTGGAGAGAATAATCAAATACGAGTTCTGAAAGAGATACCCATCTATATTTCCACTTCTTTGATAAGATGCTTGTTCTTACTGCATCCCTTATGGGCAATCGAGCAAGAATGTTGTCTATGACATTCAAAGGCAGATCACTGATTCTGTCCACCTTTCTAATACCTCTACAACCACAACACCTTTTCATCTTTTTTGTGCTCTTACCTACCTGATCTGAAAATCAAAACCAGTATTTGTCAGCAGCAAATCATCAAACACATGATCCCCGGTGAAACTAAAGTAAAATTGGATGAACCCACTTAGAATTTAAATAAAAAAATAAAGAATTGAATGAACCCACATAGAATTTGAAACAAAAGTGAAGAATTCAGTGAACCCACAAAGAATTTGAAACAAAAATGAAGAATTCAATGAACCCACAAAGAATTTGAAACAAAAAAGAAGTTAGTCTGCAAATACCTCATAGCCAGTGACCGGCGACAGCTTATTTTTCCGACGAGGAAGAAGAGAATGAGAGAAAATTAAGAATGCTAAAATGGGATTTAGCATTGGAAATGCCTTTTCTACAGAAAGTTGACTGGTAAATGTCAAATCTGGATTTCTTCTGTCTACTAAAGAAATCAAAATTTAAAGGATTCGTGGCAGAAGCTTTGGCGATTTCGACTGTTGCTGTTGACGGCTTCACGTCATCGCTGACCTCGCTTCAACTGACGTCATTGATGACCTCTCTGCAACCTGCAAGTTGGATTCTTTACTTTCTATTATCCCCCGCCACCTCTCCTGATAAGTCCTCGATTTTGGGTAATGGGTATTGAATTCTTCAAAATGACTTTCTATTAAAGAAACTGCCATATAAAATTGAACTTAAAAAACACGCAAACGGAAACAATCACGCACAGAACACAATCCCACGAGGCATGCTTTAGTATGACATATTGACTGATAGGAGGATCATACCCAACCCCATGATCCCGTCACCTTCCATTCCCCCAGCTAACACCTAACCCTAAAAAGAAAGTAACATGTATCGTACGAATGAAGGAGCAAGTGAAATTTCAAGCGTATCCTCAACACAATCTTAGATTTTTTTTTTCTTTTTTTTAATTTTTTTTTTTTTTTTGAGTGTTAGAGGATTTGGCAGTATTTTTTATTTCTTTACTAATTTTTTATCTGCACGTGATGTGTTTTGATGTATGATATCTCGTGTTCCGTTGTAATTTAATCCAAGAAACAATGATGCAAGCCCTCGATAGAATAAAATATTTTTTATTTACAAGCAGTTTTGTACTTACTAATATTACGATTTTTCACTATATATTCGTAACAAGAGTTACTTTTTCTGTAAGCAATTCAAAGAGGTATAAGGATGAACGTTGTAACTCTATTCTCCGTTAATAGTAAAGCAAAATCTCATTTCACCGAGGGTGTCGACTATCTCATAAACCTTTGTGCATTATTTATTCTTTTTTTCTCATTATCTTCTACATCTATTTTGGGGTTGCATTTCTACAATGTGTTCCATTCTAATTCAACGGATGCGGATCAAACCCCATTTTCCTTCAAAACAACCATTCGGCCAACAAATTGTTTGGGTTTTTCATTTGGTTAACTTCAATCCGCTATTGAATTCTGGAATCTGGATGGAAGAAGCTGATGATGATCCATTATAAGGTTTTTTAGCAAAACCCGTAGGTTAAAACAAAAAAGAGCCTATGCCATCTACATCTCCCGGGTTGTCAAATGAAGTGGGGAATTATACCAAAGAGCATACATTAAGCTGATCCGTGACGTGAAGGAAAACAAGGATTACTATGCAATTCTTGGGGTGGAGAAGACCTGCTCGGTTGAGGAGATTAGGAAAGCTTACATGAAAAGGGTTTTGACCCATAGCCGTTGGATTAGAATGGGTTATATGTCACGCATAGGTAGGGAATTGGTAGAGAATTGGAGGACGAAGAATTGGAGACGAGCCAAATCCAATGTTAGATCATTTTATTGAGGTGAAAGTGCGATTGGATCCTGCACGTCTAGTTGTTAGATGCGCTAGAGGGGTTGGAGAGGATCTATATCTGTTGAAAGTGTATTTGAGCCTACAACGTATCACACTCCAAGGGAAAAAGATCATCTCTAACACCAACAACCCTCCAATGACTCATCCAACGGTTGGGATGAGTTGGACACTATTGGCAGGTGTTGAGATGAGTGTCCAAACCCTTCTAGCTCTTGGATGGTCATTGGAGGTGAGTTGAACATCCTAGTCTTTGTAAAGGTGCTAGATCCCACTCTGAGACAATATTTTGGGGAAAAGAATCTTTTCCTGAGAGTAATGCTTATATCTGGACACAAAAGGAAAAAATGACTGATTTGCCCCTAAGAAATGTGAAAGTCCTACCCTTATAGATACTGTCGTATGCACTATGATTGGCCCTCCACGCTGGTGCATCAGAGAATCCTCTCCTTTTTTTTTTTTTTTTTTTTTAATTTCATCTTGGAAAGAGAATAGAGAAGAAAATATAGGGAAGGGTTTCCCATGGAGGGAGCATGGTTCTTATGCGTGCACGAGGGCCAGTGAGAACGTATAAGAAAGCATCCATAGAGGTGTCATTTTCAAATTAATGTGGGGCGGATAGTCATTTTTCCCCCTCATGTGTTTGGGCTCAGGGGCCAAATTCTCCCATAGAAACATTTTTCTCATAAAAAATATCTATCATGCACAGATGTAGAGTACGTTATTGGTTTAGAGATCTCTCAATATTTGTTGAGAAAAGGGAAAATGTTCTCTGTTTGAGAGCATAGCATACAGTAATGCTCCCTTATGTCCATCCCTCTCCCACCTTTTCCTGAAATGACCCAAAAATGGTTCCTTTATAAAATTACAATAAAACATAAAAGTGATGGTAGGTGCCCCAGGCCAATGAATTATTTTGGATAGTTTTGTATCTTCGACACTTTCTAGGTGATTAAGAGGTACCAAACTTTATCCTCTCAGGGGCTATGCTCTACTGCATTGGCCGCAAGCTAACTACTCTAGTAGCCGTCCTCTTCCAACTATTATCTTTATTTTATACAATTTGATTGTACAAAAGATTGAATGAGTAATTTAATAAATTCAAATTTTCATTTTTTTAAACAAGGCTAACCTATAGGTCTTCTTACTTCAAGGGATCTGGTCCTCCAATTAAAATGAGAAAAATTATTTTTAATATTGATGGATAAGGGATGAAAATAAATGATAACATTCATTATTCTGAGAGTTCAATCATAAACATCAAATCATCTCAAGCGAAGAGATTCTCTTTGTGATTGAAAACTTTTTCCATTGATAAATCTTGAAATTTTCTTTGATCTGTTTACTATGTTTAATTTGATATTGATGATTTTGAATGTGACTACTAATGTCCACGAGTATGGGGATTGGAGACATAATTGGTGATGCTGGATGAGAATTGGTTGGAATAAACCAAAGTCGATCAAAGTCAAAAAAAAAAAAAATTTTTGGGGATGGGGTGGTTTGGTTGAGGGCAAAATCAATTAAAATTATAGAAATAAGATAATGAAAAAGAATGCCATAGAAAAAAAAATTAAATTAAAGATTTCACAAATTTTATGAGATTTTAGAGTTTTTTTATTCGATAAACTTGGGGATCTTGCTATAAGAAATGAGTGTCATTCTGTTCTGCTATCTTACCAACTAAAAGAGGAAGACGATGGTACAAAATGAAGATCAAATATAATTTAGCATCAATTCAAAAAAGTAATCAAACAATCAATTGAAATCAAGTATGAACGACACCGATTTTAATTCGAAGAAAATGATTCATCAGATTTTACTCTAATTCATTAAGATTAGTTGAATACTAGATTGATTCAGTAACCGTGTCTCGATTTATCGAATCAAATCAAATCAAATCAAACAAAAATATTGAATTTCATTCTCTCATAGCTCCCTTCGCAAGGGAAAAAAATCATCTACAATTCCGATCTCGTACAATTCCGTGCAATACTATCTTCAGGGGGTGACACGTGTATTGATACCAATGCAATGGTCCAGATCTGATTTAAATCCCTCTTCACTGATTTAATGTTTTATTAGTTGTACCAGATCTGGATCATTATATTAGTATCAATACACGTGTCACCACCTGAAAGTGGTATTACACAGAATTATATGAGATCGAAATTGCAGACGATTTCAACCCCTTGGCAAGTGGTGCTTAGAGTGGCACTAAAATGCTTTCCCACTCTTATTGTAGTAGTGTATGAATTCCACGTGTGATAGTTAACCAAAATGCTACACTATCCATGCTTGTGTGCAGTGAATTCCACCAGCCAACAAGAAGGTAATATTGAATTTAAGATTCACGGAAGTCCCCATCCATTGTCGGTTATCCACATGAAAGTGGAGTCGAAAGAGACTTTCACCTGATTAGATTACGTCATGAATGACGTAACTTCATCGATAAAGCCACTTTGTAGAAATAGAGGTTAGCTCATGATCTTCATGATTGATATTGGCTGTCTTCTTCTGCTTCCAGCTCTTGGTCATGTGACCATGTCGTTTACCCAAAAAAAAACAGACCATGTTACTTAATCCAATAAATTTAAAATAAAAGAGAGAGGGAAGTATGCTAGCACAGTACTTAAGAATTATACTAGCGGAATATTAACCGTAGGATTTATTCATCCTAAATGTAACTGTTGGATGGAGAGAAAAGGTCCAAAGCTTCAATCCATCGCTGTTACACCTTATTTTCCCGGCATCTGAATCCTTAGCCGGTGAATCCAAATCCGACACTCTCGACAACTCTACTGAGGCCACCAGCACCATCACCACCACCACCACCACCACCACCAACGACAACGAGAATAACAAGGACACAGCCACCCTAAAGAACCCCAAAACCACCAAAGACTCTTCATCCACTTCCGATCTCGATTCCGGCCTTCCCAAGATCTCCAAAGACATTGATCGCTTCCTCTCTCTCCTTAAATCAAACCAAACCCCGGATGAAATCCCAGATTTTATGGAGAAGTTCGCAAAGCTTGGGACTCTGCCAAGGTGGCTGAAATTACTCGCATCCCAAACCCAGTTCCACCACCGCCGTAGCCAGAGATGAACATCTTGGAGGGCAAGAAAATGATGACGATAATGGATTGTCATCGATTGATGAAGATTTGAGTTATTCGAATGGATTGTCATCAATTGCCATTTGCGAAACACCAACCCCTCCTCTCTCTCTCTCTCTCTCTCTCTCTCTCTCTCTCTCTCTCTCTCTCTCTCTCTAAAAAGGAAGAAATGAATATTTGAGTTATTCGAATAGGAACAAAAGTAGAAGAAATGGATGACAAAAATGGAAGGAATCTCATCGAGTTTGTACAAAGGGATTAGGGGGAAGTGGAATAGAAAAGACTACAAGACTCTCGATGGGTCTCATTGTTCCCGTTGTTGGAAGATCTGGGTAATGAAGCTTGCTTCCTCTTCTTCCGAAGATGGAGTTGGGCAGGACTAGAACCAAGGTGGTGGTCGGAGACGGTTCTAACGGATCAAGGTGACGCCCATGGTCAAGTTTTTTGCCGGCGTAAACCAAAGAAGTTCCCAGAACCAAGGTGGTGGTAGGAGGCGGTTCTGGGGGATCAAGATGACACCCATGGTCAAGTTTTTTGTTGGCATAAAATCACCAAAGAAGTTCTTCGGCATCATGGTCACAGTATGATGGCAAAGGATACCGTGGAGCGGCGATATTGGGCAAGTTCTGTAAGACCTCGCCACATGAACGGATGAGATTTTATTTGTTTCATCTAACGGTTAAAATCCCGCTAGCATACATTATTCCTAGGTAATGTGCTAGCATACCTATCATTTTCCCAATAAATAAAGCAGAAATTATCATGAAACTATAGATAAATTGTTTGAACGTCACGGCATGAGGGAGAAAAAAATTGTCTGAATGGTGATATACCATATATTGACTAATCAATGATCGTGTGGTCGCACCTCCAGTCTCGATAATACGAACTTAAGTTAAGCTCCTCACCCCACAGTAGAGATCTCCTGAACTACTCCCAAAGGAGGCCCCTCAACCTCCTGAACTACTCCCAAAGAAGGCCCCTGATCTCCCAACCTACTCACAAGGGAGGTCCCCACTGTTGTAACCTTACTCAAGAAAGCTAACCGGGATTAAACAGTTATATAACCTCAGGTCACTAACCATGGTCAGGTAGGATTGCTTAACCCCTAAGCCGCCTAACCCCAGGTTCACCCCTGTTGAGTTACACGTTAAAAGATTTAAGTTTGATCAAGTTAGTCGTTGAGGGAAACTAACCCAAGTTAAGTTAACCGTTATGATTCTAGTCAGGCCAACAATCATGAAGAATAGTCCCACCAATGGAGAGAAGCCCCATGGACACACGTTTGAGCCGCTCGACCAATAAGGAAGACTTGTATCATCTATATAAGGGGCACCCAGCCAGCCCTACAGGCAAGACTCTCAATTGACTGAATACCAAATGTGAAAATGAGTACCTTTGGATCTGACTTGAGCATCGGAGCCTAGTCCCGGAGTCTCCCCCAAGCTAGCATCTAATCTATGTTATGTAGGTTTGTGCGATTTGGAGCCGTGCAACAACAAATGGAAAAGTTCAAACGAGCTAAGAATATGGAGACTTTTAGGCTGTGTTTGCTGGCCAAGAGAAGAAAAGAAAAGAAAAAAATCTAGAAAAAAAGAAAAAGAAAAGAAATGAAACAGTGATAAAATAAAAATAAAAATAAAGTATGTATGTTTAGTTACATTAGTAGAGAAGAAAAGAAAAGAAAAGTTTTTGTATGTTTTCTTTGTGCTTTTAGCAAGATTGATTTTTTTTTTTTTTTTTTTTTTGATAAAAGAAAACTTCATAATTCTCAAGGAGAATTTTGAAATTCAAAAACTAAATCTTCTCTTGGATCTGGATATGCTAAGCACAAAGAGAAATTCTTAAATTAAGAAAAAAATAATTTTTGTACTTTTTTTCTTTTGGCTACCAAACCCGGCCTCAGGGATCCGGCTCCTCTCCTGAGTGATGCTTGTCTAGGTCAGTCTATAGTTATCTAGGTGATCGACACGTGTTCAAGTGATGATTCAACGGTCAACGACTGTGCTTCTAATGATTAGAATAAAAACACCACACCAAGAGCCATTGGATCACTGTTTGGACACGTGTCAATCGACCAGATAGCTATAGGCAAGACCTAGGTAATCACCGCTCAAAAGAAGAGCCCAATCCAACTTTTAGACCTAATGGGGACTTTTTTTTTTCCCCGTAAAGACCTTCTGGCTTAGGCTTGGTGTCCAGCACTCCAGCTAAGAATAAAGATGATAGATTGGATGTTCTATATATATATATATAAATATATATATATATATATATTTTTTTTTTTTTGGGGTGGTGGGAAATAGATTGGATATTCAATGATTCCTAAAGTGCCATATGGAAGAATCTTGTGATAATTGTTTTGGGGTTGAGGGTAGGAACATAGGGAAGGATACTTTGAGCAAGCAACATGAGGTAGGGGGCGGGGTGTGCAAAACAGTACTCATTCAAGAGAGAGAGAAAGAGGTGCTACCGTACCCCATGGATTTAGGATTTGATATTAAATCGACTGATATCGGATCAATTAGAGGGGGAAAATCATTAAAAAAAAAAAAAAAAAAAAAAAAAAAAAAAAAAAAAAAAAAAAAAAAGAAGGTATAAGAATCTTGGAGGCAAAATTATGCGATCCGGTTCAATATGGCCGATGATACGAATTAGTACCAGTATCAACAATGATAAATACCAACACTAATACTATGAACTAAATCTTGGCGAACCTTGCCTTGGTGCCTTAGACCAGGGGTGTCAATTCCAAGGCCGATCGAGCCTGACATTTTCATGGCCCGACCTGTATTGGCCCGATTAGCTTGCCATGTTTATAAATAGGCAGTTCACAGTGCACAATCTAAGTTTGATAGGCACTCAATTGGTTGGACACGTTTACAAGAACAACTTAGCCCGATCGTTTAAATGGTATATTTTGATTTATTTATTTTTAGTAGAATAATGTATATATTGGTATATATTGAAGATTCAAAGAAGGCCTAGCTTGCTGAAGAGCATCAATCGAAGTTCACATATTGAGGTAAAGCCAATGAGTTGAATAGTGTTATGATGTTATGAGTTGCTTTAAGAAACTCAAGTGCAATTATAATTAGTATTAAATAGATGTTGAGTTCGACAGTGGATATTACTCCGTGTATGTAGGCAATTGGTCGAAGCACATATTTCTTGTGTTGTGAATGTGCTTGTGTGTACTGTGTATTGGAGTGGTTGTTTGTAAGATAAGCGTATACATTTGGCAGACTTGACCACTTGGTCGTGCAGTGTGGATGTGCTTACAACTGTGTATGTATACGTGATAATACTTGTAGTGTCGAAGTTGTGAGATAGCTCTGGGTAGCATCGATAGACTGTGTGTGTATCTATTAAAGTACCAATAGTGATTGCCACATAAGAAGTACAACTGGAAAATGAAAAATGATTTGGCACACTGATTCACCCCCTCTCAATGTCATCCGGGACCCAACAATGGTGGTCGTTAAGAAGCCACATAATTGTGTTATGGCTAATCGAATCGAACCAAACCAAACCTAAATGAGGAGAAAAGCCATATTGAATTTCATTCTCTTCTAACTCCCTTGGTAGTAGTGCTTGGAGAGGCACTAAAATTCCTTCTGATGCATGGACCTTGGTGGGAGGAGATAAGATGTGAAACAGAAATAATAGGACAAGGAAGAATGAGATAAAATAGGGATAAAAAACTTATGGACCAAGCTTGGGTCTTGGCTAATTGGGAGGTAGCTCGCCTCTTAGCCTTATCTAAGAAGCCGTGACTTCCTTCTCCAATAGAGAAATTATAGGAAACAAAATTATCTAAATCTACTTACTTCCATTATCTTCTTTAAATAAGAATTACAAGTGGTATAATTTCCTACTCAATCCACTACTTCAAGTAACTTCTCACAATTCACTCCCTATTGAAAACTACTTCACGTACAATATTAATAACCATAATTAACTATAAAATAAACTTAAAATAAATATATAATACTTTCCTATCTAAAAAAACTTTGCCACTATACCTTTTTTCATGTAGGTAACACTTTCTATTCCTACGGTGGTAGTGTATGAATATTCTATGTAAAGCTGCAAATATGTGATTGTTAACCAAAATGCTACACTATCCATGCTTGTTTGCATTGAGTTCCAACATTTTTTTTTTTTTTTTTTTGGGTTTGTGGTAGAAGAAGTTCCAACTTCCAACATCAAGATAATGGAGTTTAATATTCTTGGAAGACTCTCCATGGTTGGATGGGTAGGTGGAAAAAGGTCACTAAAGCCATCCATTACCCACATGTCGGCGAAGTCAAAAGGGTCTTTCATGAAGGATGGGTGATCATTTTGCCCTTCTCTATGTCTAGGCGTAGGGGTCATGTTGTCTTTCAGAATTCATTTTTTTTTTTTTTCTGTAAGAAATTCATAAATTATAATTGCATTATAAACATCTCATATCAATGTTATCCAGAAAAACATTTATTTATATATGGGTCTCTTATACGAATCCATATGAAACACGTATAGTATGTATAATTCGGTTAAAAAGCATATAGAGGATATGGTTAACAAAGATTTTCAATTGGAAGGATATGGTTCAACATCACGTTTTTACAATTTTTTTTTTTTTTTAATATTTGATTTAGATCATGAATGTTCATTTCATATTTTAAGGCGAAAAGAATTGATACGACTTCAGTTTGAAAATTCTTTTGCATGCTCTCTCACATCTCAGTCGTGGAACTCACTCTCTCTACATTAAAAATCCTACTATGCGATTTAATTTAAGAACTCCTCATTGGTGGGAAGTTGTACTCTAACGTCATTGTGATCTCTCTCTCCCCATTTTAAATTATAGCAAACAACATAGTGCAATATGATTTCAGTAGGTATGTAAACAGATACTTGAAAATCTGAATTCGATTCGCATTCGTGTCCATTTAGGGGTATTCATATCCGGTCAAGGATTATCAAGATCCAAATTTGGATAATCCAGAATATAATTATCCAATCTGAATATATAATCAACTAAAAAAAAAATCTAATTAATGATCTTCATGGATTTTGAAGTTTTGACAGGTTCAAGAGAATGAGGTAAATAACTAAGATAACTGAGAGACATCGATTGAAAGCAAATCATATCCACTATGGAGAGGAAGGTCTGGATTACATAAGTAAGAGATGTAAATGGATAGTAAAAATCCGAGTATGATTTACATCCCTATCCGTTTAGAGGTGTTTGTATTTGATCAGGGAATATCTTAACCCATTTACATCCCTAAATCTAAGATTGCATCATCAATAGCTTCAAAAAATAAGTGTTAAGTAGTGTAACAATATGTGGCTCTGTTGGGGCCCCTCTTAGCCCCGTAGCGAGGAATCAAGGTCCTTTGCAACACGATAAGACATGTAGCACAGATCTAAGGACTGGTAACCCTTGGACACACAGCGTAAGTGTTACCAGCCCTTGGATCTGAGGATCCACAAGCCTCAGTGGGTCACCTGTCTAACCCCTTGGTAGGTCTTCCAAAAAAAAAACTCCCAACTACATTTTCCATTGTAATTTTGACCTCAGGATTTTTCTACTAAAAATAGATTCTAGATTTTTAAATAGAAACCATTTTAAACTCATGTATCTTTTTTAAGTAAATAATTAAAAAAATATATTACTAATATTCAAGCCTGTTTGATTTTCATGCATATCTTTACCCTTTTTTTTTAAGTTATATGGTGCTTACATTACTATGACCATTAAAACCCAAGCGCCCAACCACGTGAAACCAGAATGGCTCTTGGAGGACGCGGTGACCAATAACACTATGCAACATTTTATTTTTTTTATTATTTTTTAAGAGTAAGACCATACCATTAAAGTTAAGATGTTAGTACATCAATGTCGGTATTAGGTATAAAAATCCTCTGCTGCACTCCACGTGCAGTGAGGATTTGAATAATTGAGAGTATCTTGAGGTGTGTGTTCAGATGCTTCCAGCTATCAGATGCAGTAATAACCATAAAGGATGTGAATTTCGATACTAGAGGTACCAATTTTAAGTTTATTGTTCATAACCTTGAGGGCTAATTGTGCCAAAAGAAGAATCGTGTTGTTAGTAGACTTGAGCCAAAACGAGAGAGCTAGCTAGCAAAAGATTATAAACACCCAGAAAAAGAGACACCATGCTCCAAGGTCACAATGTGATTCTTTGGTAAAATAATAAAAATAATAGCTTTAACTCCATTGAGTTGCTCCACACTTTTTTAATAATTCATCTGTCCAAGCCTACTTTCTTCAATCTAAGAAGAAGACCCACATGCTAACTTCAGTAAGTTTTCCTGTTATCAAATAGTTAGCAGTAAATAAGACACATTTCCCTTTATGAAGAATACAATTAGACCATTGAGACATATTGTTACATGCATCGGAGACACAAGCACAAACCATGACTGTGGAACCTAAGTTGAGGAAATAGGGTAGCATAAACATGGTTGGGTGGTCACCTAGAGTTGTGCAATACAATTGTTAACCACCATCACTGGTCCATCATTTTTGGATATTATTGATAATCTCATCTCACTTAATATATTTTCCTCACATGATCTCAAGCGTATAATGTCATGCTCAATCACATTATATTTCTTTCGTATACTCGTAATTGCTATCATTTTGATCATGAGCGTTCATTTAATATTTTAAAGGAAAAAGAATTGCATCGATATGAGAGTGTAGATTCCTATGCATATTCTCTCACATCTCACCTGTGGACCTGACACACTCTCTTTCTCCCTCTCTCTTCATTAAAATTCCTTACCACACAATTTGATTTCCCACTCATTGGTGAAAAACTACATTCCTTAATCATAGTGATCTCTCTCCCCATTTTAAATTATAGTAAAAACTTCATGTTACAATCTGATTTAAGATCACACTATTGATAGGAAAAATTACTACATTGTTTTAGCATTTTAAAACCTTTGCCATATGGACTCTAAATCGACTTCGCTCCCCGGTAGATCTAGATGGCTGCATTGAGGGGTCTCATGGGATGTAATTTGCGAGATCTAGTTGAGGCCTTGATATATTAGGAGGATTTTTTTTCTCTCTTTTGTAAGTTTTTCTAATATACATTTGGGAGAGGGATAAACACACTGCCCATGTGCATTAAGATAACGGGTGACAGCAATAGGGGTGTAGTCGCATGGGATGGGATATCATACAAGAGGGGTAGGGATCATATCAAATAGGAAAAAGGGAGATAGGCACAGTGAGTGCTAACTTATGATACACTGATATGTGCCCAACATTATCTCTATATGTTAATGGTATAATCTTTTTCTTCTTTCAAAAAAATAAATAACTAAATAAATAATACTTCTAATCATTGGATCACATATCAATCTTTATTGTTATATCACAGCCTACCATCATGATTTTTCATGCCAAAAAAGGAAATTTTTAGCACAAATGTGACCTAGAGGAAGAGAGAGAGAGATATGATTGATCATATATCTACAACTTTCAACAACCCCACTCTCTCTAAGTTTAGTTTTTTCTTAAAAAATATAAAAACGCTTCTAGATTTTTAAATTAAAACCATGTTAAACTCCTGTATCCATTTTTAAATAAGTAAAAAAAATTAAAATGTTATTAAAATTCAAACCTATTTGATTCTCATTCATGCCTTTCACCTTGTTTTTAAAGTTATATATATCTTGCTTATCACATTACTATAACTTTCAAAAACCAAGAGTCCAAACACGTGAAATCAGAAAGGCTCTTCAAGAATATTTTGGGACACATTGACCAACAACACTATCCAACAAAATTGTCAAACACTATAACTGGTCCATTATTTTTGGACATTATTGATAATCTCATCTCATTTAATATATTTCCCACACATGACTTCAATTACTATCATTTCCTTCCAACACAATAGATTTAAACCTTCACCCACATCTCAGTATCCATGAAACAAGCCAAAAACCAAGTGGTGAACCTACCCCCACCTTTAACCTACTACCTAAACCTACCATCCACCCACTAATCCTTACTTATTATTGATGGAAACATTGATCTTTCAACCGAGGAAGAGGATGGGGAGCAAGGATATAGGGGACGGTATCGGCTGATTTTGCCCTACTTTTTTTTATAAAAAGTACTATCTGTTTACTATTTTATTACCCCTGAAACTAAGGATGTGAATTTAAAATTAAAACCGTTTACTGAAATCGAACCAAGCCATTTACACCGAAATTGCAAAATCGTTTAGTAAATGGTTCGGTTCTGGTTTCAAGTTTAAGACAAATTAGTTAAATGGGTCAGGTCGGTTTTAACTGTTTAACCCGTTGGTTTCAAACCGAATTGACATTGTGAAAAATCGAACCGTTTAAATAATAAAAACTGATCCAATCAACCCATATAATGATTAAATATTTGATTATTTTAACAAAACATAATGATTTAATTAGGGAAGAATTATAGACCACAGAAGTTGTCCAACAATCTATTCAATCATTTACTCATACTATGTAGTTATGTAGTTAAATCATTACTTATTCAATGCCTCATTTAATTTGATACAAGATTGAAGTGTTTATCAGTAAAAGTAAATTTTAGTAAACATGCGAATAAACAAGCAAACCGATTACTAACCGTTTAGAAATCGTATGGAATAAACCAAGATCAAAAACATTTAAAACCGTGAAATCAATATGGTTTAAAAACCGTGGAACCAAAACCGTTTACTAAACAGTTGCGATTTCAGAAAGTGCAACCGTTTAATAAATGGTGCAGTTTTGGTTTCAGCCAAATAAATGTGAATCGAACCAAACCTCATCGTATACATTGAAACCGAACCGATTAACATACTTACCTGAAACGATCCGGATAACTGATCCGGATTGATCAGGGATCGCAGATCAGTCTCAGCCGATATCGATCCAATATGGCCAATACAGCCGATCCCAGACCTATACTTGAAACCATGATGGGGAGCTCAAATTATCTACAGCTAGTAGTGAGATGTAGTGAACATTCAATGATTGAGATGATTTAGTCACGCACCCCAGCCATTGGATATTTACTGCACCTCACCGCCTCACTGCAAACGATTTTGATGTAGGATGGTGAGCCTAACTTCTATAATTCGTTATAAATGGAAACTGTTAATGGACATGTAGGATGCACCCAAGAGGGAAAAGTAAGGGGAATCAATCAAGGGATCCACGGAGCATTATCACTGGGATATTGCAGACAATTAGAAATCTGGACAGAGTCCAGGACATGGAAGACGGGTTTGCTACAGACAGAAGGAAAACTATGGCCTTGGGAATTTATGATATTTTGTCAACTTTTGAGAACTTTATTGGGATTACTATTATAAACCGTGGCTTGAAAACTCTTGCACCGATGAATATATGTATATAAAACTGATGTCAAGAAATGAACTTTTAAATATGTATATAACTATATCTTATTTTAATAGTAATTTCTTTCTCTTCATCATAAATTAATAAATAAATAAAAAATCCTAAAAGGCTTATATACCTTGCACATAGATTAGCCCTATTCAGTAAATGGGTGCAAACAAATTCTATTACCTGTATAGCTGAAATCCTAGAATCCTTTTACCATTCTACATGATAAATTTTTTATTTCATCAAAAAAAAAAAGAGTGCAACAATGGATGCAAGAGGAAGGTATTAGTTATGAAATTATGAAGGGGATTTTTTTGGTCAGCACATTAGGCCCAACCGATATGGCCTACCCGATGTAGTTATACACATTATTGGGTCTCATGCCAAACATCACCTTAATAAATTCATATATAATTGTTTTTAGGTAAAAAGTTTGCATATCATATATATGTATCCAAGGTGTCCAGGACTCCGGGTCAGCTTATGCACACTTTGACTAATCCTCAGGGGAATTAACATAGCAATCCATAATTATGTTTTCCACTTAAATCGTAGATGCACATATGGGGAATCGAACTTGGGACCATGTGCCTATTCAGGTAATCCCTAATTTGCTCTAAACATCTAGGTAACCCACGGATGATTTTTTATAATGTCTCATATCAACATTATTCGAAAAAATGTTTATATATACGAATCCATATAACATATATAATTCAGTTAAAAAGGTAGATATGATATGGTTCATGAAGATTTCTTCTTCTTCTTCTCTCTTTTTTTTTTTTTTTT
>NC_056557.1:23270266-23341472 GCF_013358625.1 Macadamia integrifolia | reverse complement strand
TTTTTTTTTTTTTGCAAGCAAACAAGATTTGAATTGGAATGATATGATTCAACATCACGTTCTTGTACTTTTTTATTTATTTATTTATATATATTTGATTTTGATCATGACTGTTCAAAGGGAAAAGGATTGTGCAAATTCCTATGCACATTTTCTCACCTCCGACCAGTGAGCTTCACACACTCTCCCTTCATTAAAATCCCCAACTAGATGATTTGATTTTCTACTCCTCATTGGTCGGAAACTACACTATGACTTCATAGTGATCCCTCTTCCCATTTTAAACTATAGCAAACTTCATGCTAGAATCTGATTTAAGATCATGCCATTGATAGCTTTAGAAATAACTACAATATTTTGACCTTTTTTAAAAAAAATTCACATGGACTCTAGCTCGACTATGTTCCTTTCTCATTTACCTAAATATTATATGGGACCATGGGAAGCCCCTAAAACTTTACTAAAATGTTTGGCTTCTCTAATGATACAAAAAAGTCTACGTGGAGAATCTGACCTCTATGAAACGTGGAATTATTCAAGACTTTGCAAGCTAAATTAGCTTTAAAAAAAAAATATATGTAGCACGATTGCTATCTCTGAACAAGAAGGAGATATGAATTCTGAGAGAATAACAGAGCAAGATAGCATCCTGAAACCAATACCAAGAGCTCCACAATTAACATGATCTCTGAAAAATAAAATTAACAATCAACAAAGAGTCGGATTAATGTAAAAGTCTATGAAACCTATATTTACAAACAATGAAGGCTATCTTGAAAAGCCTTCATCTCAGCCACGGAGTTGGAGCACACCCCATAAAAGTTTGAAAAGGCTGCTAGAATGTGTCCATCTTTATTTCTAATGATTTATCCACCTCCACTAATTCTTGGATTTTCTTCTCTTGCACCATCAACTTTAAGCTTAATAGCATTAAACGGTGGATTCCAATAAATAGGAGTATGCCTTATTGTCTAATAAGAGGAAGAACTTGTAAAATTAGGCCATCCCGCATAGATGGGGGTTTTTAAACTTCAATGGGTAGGGAATTTCACGAAGCCACAACTTTAATTTTTTTTCAATAATTAACACAGTTGTACGTCCCCCCACCCCCACCCCCAAAACAAACACAATGCCTTTTTTTGTCCATTTCCTTCCATAACTCTTAACCAATTAAAGAGGAACCTAACATGTAACGTATACACAAATATCATTAGTGCCTATTTAGGATTGTCAAAATAACAATCTCGCTCGAATCTACTGAGTGGGAACATTCTTCACGTCCAACAACCTCTCAAAAAAATCCCAAACATTAGGGGCGGTTCCTCTTTTAACGAGTGTGTGGGTGGTGGTTTCCCTCCATGACTCCCTGTAATATAAGCATTTAGAATCTGCACAATAAAATACATTAAGGCATCATTTGTAGGAATCTTACCATTTAGGATATGCCAAGAAAAAAACCTATTTTTTGTGGGGGGGCGTTTCATTCCACAACCACTTAGAATAAGCAATTTTTGGCTAAGGGGAGTGGAGCTCATTCCATACCGATTTGATGGAGAGAATTCCATCACTTGAGGGAGTCCAAACTAGCATATCCACTCTATCAGATAGCCTAAAGTTGTTGTTTATTATGGGAGCACGAATAGAAACAGAATCAATGAATCCCAAGGCCTCCTCCTTGTGTATCAAGCACGTCCACATGGTCATCTTGGAAGATTTCCACTCTCTTGTTGGCAAGGTAGGTTGGTCCTAGGAGAAAACTATGATTCATTCTAGAATACAGAACATGTTGAAACAACATGTAGAATTCGACCGGAACCTCCGACTAGCATCACCAATTTTCCTCCTCATACAAAACATCCCTAACTCGAACATTAATATCAATATGCAAAACCCCATCGACGAAGTCAATTAAAGGACCCGACCCAGCCAATTGTCAAGCCAAAACAAGACATTGACATGACCAATTAACCACCTTGATTTAGATAGTAAAGTTTTTTTTTTATCTGATTAGATCATCTCCACGTCTTTAATCCCACTATACAATTGTTGACTAAAATAATGTGATCCCCCCTTACAAATTTTAATAAGAAAAACGGAACTCCAAAGAGATCTTTTATTAATGATACGTCATAGGCCTTTTGGTCTTATGGCGAAACTGAAATCCTGTAATGACTTGACTCCAAACCCGCCTTCATCCATAGGACCACAAGTTGAAAGAGAGAGACAAAATGAGGTAACAACATTGTAGATATTCCCGATTGTGATTTTTAATGGAATACACATGTTGATAAAAAAATGTATAAGAATCCAAGATCAGATTCTCATACGAGGACCTGATAAGGACTCAAAATTAATCTTGAGTGCAGATTTGACCAGAAATAGAGAGAGAGAAGAGAAGAAAGACAACTGACCATAGATCTAAAACTCTCAACTACCCTACACTAAGTAGTAAATAGTGTAACAATATGTAACCCTCTTGGCCCATCCAGAAGGTCCTTTGTCTGACCTGGAAGTGGTCATGCAAAAAAAAAAAAACCAAATAAATGTTCTTTGTACTTTAACTTCTAAATTTAAATAGAAACAATATTAAACACGTGAATCATTTTCTATATACAAAATAAGAAAATATTTAAAGTTAAATCATGTTTCATGTTCGTGCATGCATATCTGTACCTTGTTTTTTAGCTATACATTACTGAAAGTTCATGTATCCTTTGCCAGCCCACTAGGCCCAATTACTATGGGCCTGCCCAAAATAGTTATACGTAATACTGGGCCAGTCATGCCAAACATTGCCTTACGAAATTGGTATATATTTTCGGCAAAAGAATGCTACCTCCTAGCACAGGTACACGCCAGCAAGTGCAGCCAATGGGAAGATGCAAGTGAGCATTTTCAACGCGGGGCAACGTAGCCTTCTCACACTCACTATGTCTAAGTGTAGACACACTCCAAGAGGTAGCATTCTTCTCATAATTCGATTAAAAAGAGTATATAGGAAATGGTTAAAACAGATTTCAATTGGAATGGAATGGTATGGTTCAATTTCACCTTTTTACACTTCTTTTTTTATATTTCATTTGAATCATGACTGTTCATTTAATATCTTAAAAGAAAAATAATTTCTACAACACTAGTGTGTAGATTCTTATGCATGCTCTCTCACATCCCCACTCGTGGATCTCGCCCCACTAGATGATTTGATTTCTACTCCTTATTGTAGGAAACTACACTTTGGCATCATAGTGATCCCTCTACCTGTTTTATATTATAGCAAACATGACAGGGAGACATCAAACATATATATATATATATATATTGTAGACTGCTTGAACTACGTTTGACCTGATCCCTATCCTGAGGTACATAGGTAGCCTAACAAAGTTATGTTTAAGTTCAGTCCATGTATATAATACATCCTTCTTTTATTTTCGTCAATCTTATTTGCTTTGTGGATTCAATATATTGATCTTTATCATGTTTATATTAAATTTGCATGCTCTCTCACAAGCTTTATTGCTTTCACACCTTGCAATCTAGTTTAAGATTAGATTTATTCTAATATATAGTTTAGGAATGGTCTAAATAGAATGAGACCGGCATCCCACCATTCAAATTGGCTTTCTAACATCTTAGCCATAACCTTGAGCCTACTCAGAGATCTCAGAAGATTAGAAGCCTTATCCATTAGTCATGACCCTCTTCTAGGTGGTGACTCCCAAGAAACCTTTCACCTTCTCCAATGATTCCAGAACTAAGAGAAAAGCGATTCATGCAAGTATTTTCCTCATAAACCTGCGGATAGAAATCATACTAAAAGTAGGTATAGATTAAGGGCCCATTTGATACCATTTCAAGAAACGCATTTATGTCGTTTCTAATGAACACAGAAACGGCAGAAACGGAACAAAAAGCATTTGATAAAACTGTTTCATTTCACTTATTTTCAGAAATAAAAATTAAAATTTCTACCTATTTATGGTTAAAGAAACGACCCCGGAAATAAGTTCTACTTATTTCGCCGTTCCTGGAAAAGACTCGTGGCCATTCTTTCACTGGTTACTATCGACTTCCAGAAACATGACTTATCAAACACCTTCAATTCCATTTTTGTTTCTAGAAACTGAAATTTATGCTTCTGTCGTTTCTTGAAACAAAAACAGCAGAAACATTATCAAACGGTCCCTAAATTGCCTACTATGGTTGCAGCTGTCATGCTTGACCTCTTTGGACAATCTCTTATCTCTCATTGTCATATTTACCTCTTCAGTTCAGTTTTGATGAGCAAGATCATCTTTACCTAGTGGATTGATGAAAAAGGAAGTTAGAAAAATAATGGAGGTTTTCGTGGTTAGGTCACACTGTCACAGTACAAAACGGAGTTCCATGCTCATGCAGATCAACTCTTCATTAAAATGAACAAAAAAATGGCCCAGATCAATCCTTTTCAACTCTAGAAATATATGGATAGTGCGGGAAGAAACATTGAAAAGAAATTGAAAGGAATCCCTGCAATATAGACCGTATGCTTTGCATATATATGGTACAACAAATAAGTCCTGACATCCTTGAAGAGCAACATGTCCTTTTATACCCTTTGCTTTAAAATTTTCACTCAACAAACAAAACCCATTTCAATAGCATTATTTCTTACAAACTGTAATGACTCTTTGGACATACCCAGAAAGATTCTTTACTCAACTGAGAGAAAAAGACAGAAATACTCAATCTAAATAATGTCCTTCTGTTCCTCAAATCATATTATGTACAGAAAATTAATATTGTAAACCTTTAGATGAAAAAGAAATGTGATTTGGGTTTTTTTTTTTTCTTTTGGGTAGGGGGGGGGGGATTCTCTGGCATGGGATCTATTCCTTTTTATATTTATTAAAAATTATTCCTTTCTGAGAAGTAAGTCACCTTGGTCCTGAGAGCTCCATTGCTTGAACAAGTAATGAAGAGTCATCGGTGAGATCCGAATACCGCTCTGATGAGGAGAATTCATGAGCTCTGCATTTAGTAGCATCAGCTCTTTGAGAAGCCTCCCATCTCTCAGCAAGCCCATCACCTTCTAGCATTCGAACCACTTCAGACATCTTCGGTCTATGTCCTGGAAGGAACTGGGTTGATAAGAGAGCTACTTGAACCATCTCCTCAAGTTCAATTCTGTCATAGTTGTTCTTCAGATCCTTATCAACAAGCATATCAAGCTTCTTCTCTTGGTGAAGTTTCTTCACCTGCAATTATGACCAAGAATGATGCTAATAAGTTATGGAGACATCTCTGATCATCCCAAGGTGAGAAAGATATGGATATGTGTCTATGTAGTTGTGCTTACCCAGTCAAGCATTACTCCTTTCTGATTTGCTGCTTTACCAAATTCTAGAGCTCTCTGACCTGTGATTAATTCAAGTAAGAGGATTCCAAACCCAAATACATCTGTCTTCTCTGAGGATTGTCCTGTGGAGAGATATTCAGGGGCAATGTGTCCCACAGTTCCCCTCACAGCGGTTGTCACGTGTGAATCTCGATGATCTAAAAGTTTCGCTAATCCGAAGTCTCCTACCACTGCCTCACAGTAATCATCAAGCAATATGTTAGCAGCTTTCACATCCCTATGAATTATCTTAGGGTCACATTGCTCATGAAGATACAATAAGCCCCTTGCAGCTCCCAGTGCTATTCTCTTCCTAGTACTCCAATCCAAGGCTGGTTTTGCTGGAACAGAAAAGCAATTAAGGAGTGAATGTTTGCAATAAAATTGGAGTTTGAAATTTTAATGGATGTTCAGTCCTTAAATGGCAATATTACCTTTAAGACGGGAAGCGACACTTCCATTGGACATGTAAGGATAAACAAGAAGTTTCTCTGTTGTTGTCATACAAAAACCAAAGAGCCTGAGAAGGTTGCGGTGCACTGCTAGGCTGATCATCTCAACTTCGGTCTGAAATTGGATTTCCCCTCCAATTGCATTTGCATCTTTGAGCCTCTTTACAGCCACAAGAGTCCCATCTTGGAGATACCCTTTGTAGACATTACCAAATCCCCCTTTCCCAAGAATGTTTTTGCTGTTGAAGTTGTCCGTCGCATGTTGAAGTTCCCTGAATTGGAATCTCCTCAAGTTGCCAAGGCAAACTTCTTCATGATGTTGATCTGAAGTTTTTAAGGGATGGATGGATTGTTAGTAATAAGGATGAAATTTTGATCATGCTTAGTTTGTCAGATTATTATCCGTTCAGTTTACTAACCATTGACGTCAAAGAAGATCTGCTTGTTATGTCTATGCCTCCACCAAAGAAGTCCAAATCCAAGGATGAAGAGACAGATAAAGCCCAGACTCAACCCAAAAGCAAGGGCCACCTTATGACTTTTGGGTCTCCTTGAAGATTGAGCATCTTGAGAAACATTAGAATCAGATATCAGGATCATCATAAGATAGGATAAATGGAACTAGATTTTGGAAAAAAACAGAACCAGAGGAAACCTTTGTTTACACATAATGAGGAGTTTAGTTATTGAAAGTAACTGGTGGGGAGCAAAAGTGAAAAATGAAAATCAAAGAGTTCTAATCCAAGGTATGAACAGAACTTGGAGAACAAAAAAACTGTCAATGGGTTAATGGAGTATTGAAAACTATGTTTGAACCAGTAGTTCATTAATAAGTCACCAGACAAACATGAGAAAAAGTCTTGATCAAGGGCAGTATTTAAGTCTAAATAGAATTTTGGGAATAAATTAAGGAAATTTTCAAGATGCTGGCAATCTAAGATTCCATACCCTGTGAACCATTAGAGCTGAAGCTAAGTGGCTTCAGCATTGTTCCATAGCAGTCTTTCTCCAAGCCTGTTGCGCAGATTAGAGGGTTTCCCACAATGCTGCATCAAAAGAAGGAAATAAAAAAGAACAGAAACAAGTTCAACATCCAAAAAAATTGATGGAAAAGGATGGAAAACAAGGAAATAATTAAGAGTAAATTATTTTTAGTGATTTAATTTACTTGAATGTTCTTGCAGGAAACCCTGGCACTGGACCACTAAGATTATTATAAGACAAGTCCCTGTAAACCCCCCCAAAAAAAAAAGTTAGGTACAAATTCCATTAGAGAGGGAAAGAGAGTTTAAGATGCAATAAGTCAAGAGATTACAGAAAGGCAAGCTGGGTCATGTTAGCCAAAGACATAGGCAATTCTCCATAAAGAGTGTTATTGTTAAGCCTCCTGGTCCAAATTCAAAGCTCATGATTAGATTTACACAAAAAAATATTTCAAAATGTAATTTCCTGATCAGATAGAAACCAAAAGGTTTAAAATTAGGAAAAATAGAAAAAGGACAATGGTAGCGTTTCAGCTCACTAATTTTCCTACTTACAGGTATTGGAGCTTTCGCAGGCGGCTCAATGATGATGGAATTTCACCACTGAAGAAATTATTTGAAAGATCAAGTGTCTGAAGTTGTAAGAGCTTCCCTAACTCTACTGGAATTGGTCCTGATATGTTATTGTTCTGTAATAGCCTGCAGAATATGTAACCCAAAATTAAATACATTGAATGAGATGTTTCAAAGCCTTCATTATCATTGTGTTTTGTGTGATTTCTTACACTTTCTGGAGATTAGTCAAGTTCCCTATACTTGGAGAAAGAGTCCCAGATAAGTACTGACTTGGAATTCCTCTGCAACAAGACCATAACTTCAAATAAGTCTTCTGCATCTTTTTCAATTTTAATTATATCCTATTTTGTCGTGTAACATCACAAGCAAAGCTTGATTTCTGCAATTGTACTTACAATGCAATGACCAGACTTTCAGAAGAACAAGTCACCATAGACCAGCTACATGGGTCTACAGCATCTCCATCCCAATCATCTAAAACACCATGAGGATCCTCCAAGGAAGCTTTAATAGCAATTAATGCTTGAACTACAATGGCCATGAAAAAAATGAGAAAAAACAAGCATGCATTCTGTAGGAACAGAGAAAACCAGGGAAGAATTCAAATTACCTTCAAAGTTGACACCTTTGGGAGAAAGTAAACAAGTTACAGGAGTCCAAATCCAGAACCAAGCCACAAAACAGATGACAGTATTTCTTCTCCTTGGTTCCATTGAATTTTTAAGAGTTCTAAAACCAGAAACCCAGGAGACAAACCTGGTTGGGGACTTGGGGTAATAAGAGAAGTTAATAGAGTCAGTAAGAGTTTGATTCAGTCAAACACACCAAATTCTCCAAGTCTCTTTAGTTTTAGGTGATGTTTACATGACAACCCCCACTAGTAAAGCTCCCTCCTCATGCTTCCCATACCAAGAAATCCACTCACATCTGTCAGAGACCCAAGAAAGAAACCATAGGTTTGGTGATTGGTAGCATAGAGAGAAAAAGGTACAGAGAGAGTAGAGAGAGAGAGAGAGAGAGGTAACATGCCTACCACTGGTTCAGTAGAGTAAAGAAAAGAATATATAAAAGTGAAGAAAATTTTAAACATAAACGAGAATAGAATAGAAGAACCCCAAATCTGGATATGTTCAAAAGAGGAGAAAAAATGGAAAATCCCAGTGTGCCAATAATGCAAATGTATAAACAACGCAAGGTGGCATTTTCCTTTAAAATCTGAAACAAGGTAAGGATTAACAAATTTAAAAATCCAAAAAAAGAAAAAAAATAATTCTTTGGTGGGTCAATGGGTAAAATATATTAGAATGGAGAAGATGGGTTTTCTTGGATTGTAAAAATGTATAAATGAGGAGCCAGAGGAGAGAGAGAACACATATCAGTCCAGAAATTGAAATAGAAAAAAAAAAAGAAGGGGAGAGAGAAAGTAGTTAGTAGGATTAGGTGTGGTTTGGTTTGGGGAATCCAACATTCCCTGAGATTTTCCATTCAATAAAGTCTCAACTAAAATCTAAAAAAAATTAATGTGAGGATCTCGAGAAATGGATTGGCTCGAGATTGGTGATGTAATAGCTCCTCGTGAGATCTTTGTTGTGGGAATTATTTATGAAAATCCTTTCTTTATTAGCTTTCTTCTTCTTCCAATATCGGTGTTGGGTTAGCTTTGTTTTGCTTTATTGATTCCACAGTCCACAAACTTCAAAAGCACACTCACACTGTCAGCACAGTCAGCAGACTAGTCCTTCCCATTAACCAATCAAGAGACCAAACTTTAAAAAGTAAAAGCTGCCACCACCTCTTTCTCTCTCTAAATTATGGGAGAACACTCACCCTGCAGTTGCAGTGGTTGTCAAAGTACACAAAACACATTTTTTTTTTTTTCTAGGCAACATAACGCATAAACACTCTTTCATGCTACATACTAATGCTTACCCTTCCTTTGATATTGTGATTGTCATTTTTAGGTTTATATGAGTATTTTGGTAAAATAATTGAATAGGATTTCATTATAAATTTGTAAAGAAGATTTGTTCTCTACAATTAATTTAAGGGAAGTGTGAGAATTTGCGGCTGTTGCCAAGGTTTCAAATATGGATATTAGATCGGCAGAATTGTATTAGTATTGGTCGAGGTCGATACCAATCCTAGATTGGGTATCAGTATTAAATCGAGGGTAAAATTGTAAAAAATTATTTTCTTCTTTTTTTCTTACATAAAGTAGGGAATCGACCGATCTAGGTTGATACGGGTTAAAGTCGAAACCGACTCATTTCCGAAGATTTAAAACACTTATTGTAACTAGGAGTATCAATTCCAGGCCCGACCATTTAAAACCCAAACCAACCCAACTCGATTAATAGGCATGTCGGGTTGTTCATGGTGCAAGTCTGTTACCCGATGGGTGCTCGACCGAGATCAATGGATTAAATGGCCGATTCAACCCAACATGTTTAAAGCCCACTTAGAGCTCGTTTAGAGCTTGTTTTCTAAGCTTAATATGTTTAAAGTCCGATTATAGCCCCTTGAGAGATAAATATGTCGTTAGCTGATTTAGCCTGATTAAGGATTAGCATTCGGCCTACCGTTTATAAATGGGACCATGCCTAGCATATGAGGATTGATTACTTAAACAAATCGGTCATAGTGCAAGGTCCTAAAATGGAGAAGTCCGATTAGACCTAACCGATTGACATCTCCTAATCATAATCCTATTTTCAATTAATAATTGAATATATTTCATCTCACCCTTAATCTTATTAGCGTTATGTGATTATATAACCCTATTTTTCTACATCATTGTAAATTCTCAATTTTTTCCACCGAGTGAGTCAGGTAGGGAATTAACATGATCCATGATTGCCGGTAACTCAGCCAGATTGATCAGATCAGGTTCTCTGTCCCCCACAAAGGTCTTCAATCCAATAGTAAGGGGGACTTGGGAGCCAAAAGGGCGTCAACACAAGTGGGTGGGGGATTTGACTAAAGATCCTAGTGAACAGATGCACTGAAGATATATATAACCAAATGAGTAGGAAATAATTATTTGATATATCATCCTCCGTGTGTTTGAATGGAGGGTGTAGCTACTACTTTTATTTGATAATTTAGTACAAACCCACATGATTTTGTGATGTGGCAGTGCACTTGGAAAGAAAAATAATATATATATTATGAAGCATCCAAACTAGTTGACACCCTTGGGACCCCACCCTGTCCTTTCCATCTTACAATGTCACTCCACCCTGGAATTCTACTCCACCACCACCACCACCACCACCAAATGTTCTCTACTTGGAAGCTTGTAGAAAGAAATGTGTTAATTATATCCTCCTTACCGCCCTTAATTAAGTTTCTTATCTTCTCTTTTTCAGTTTTGTTTTATTTTGTTTTGTATCTCCACACCATCCCCACCACCTTTTTTTTTTTTTTTCCTTCTTTCTTTTTTTAAATAATCAAATTTTATTTAAAATAGAAACAAGCGTATATTTGAATCTATAATTACACAACACCTATAGATGAAGAAGTGACAAAGATTAAAAAAAGAACTTTTTTTTTCATCTTTGTTACTTCTTATTAATCGATTTTCTCCTATTCCATCGTACATTTTGCACGATGATCACTTTCCTTGAATATTACTTTAGGAATGACAAGGATGTAGAAAACAAGAATCTAAATCGATGCAAAAAACAAAATGGCAAATAATCATATAGTCCCACGCAAGATTTTACGTGTTTCGTAAAAAAATTGCCTACATTCATGGTAAGTTGAGATATATTTCACTATCAATGAAGAATAGGACTACAACTATTTGTCTTCCGCCCTCTTTCAGATTGATTACAAAGAAAAAACTTTCGTTACAAATTTATAGTGAAAACCTGTACAAATAATTTACTAAAATACCCATATTGGTCTGCTTCAAATTTTGAATCAACAATCTTCTTCTCTTTTTTTTTTCTTTTTTTTCTTTTTTTTGCAAAGTTGGAATATATTCCCTCTTTTAGAGGTAGTAATTCAAGATCTATTAGCTATGATACCTCACAGACTAGTATTTAAATAGCATAAATAAATTTGATTAGCAAGAAAGTGAGCAACTCACATGTGGAACATCCCTAACATAGCCAAGCAAAGTAGAAGTAATTCATAGTATTTGTGAAACAACTCACAAGGAGACATGTCTGTCCCACCTCTTGCTTTGTGAAGAGGATGATGTTTACACTTAGTTCACTTTATCACCATAGCTCCCCTTTCCACATCAATAATTTGGTCATGGTCATGGTCAGGACTCCTGTGATTAGATCTTTTAATTGTTATGTAGTCATTTCTTATTTCCTTATCTTCTAAAGAGAATCTAGCCTTTTCAAAAGAAGATTACCAACTAAACTTGTCATTTTGATCTGACTAATTTCATCTATCTTAAGAAAAAAAAAAATTTCTCTGAATAATATGGATTTCAACATTGTCTTTAGAATCTTTAGCAAAAGTTAATGGACTACAACTGCAGGAATAGCTTTATCACCGCAAGATCTACTGGTCACTAAATGTGGTATTAGTAGTCTAATGACCCATAATTTTTGTTGAATATAGTCAACACCCTTGGTCCTTGGATGTTTCAAATTAGTTTCCGTGATGAGATACTAATCTGAATCTTCTTTCTCCAATATGTTTATCTTATCGATGCCAACGGAAAAAAGCGCTCCCTAATCACACAACTCTTACACAGAAAAATGAAAGGAAAGGAAAGGGAAGGGAAGGGAAGGAAGTTGCCCTCACTTCGGTGAAATAAAAAAACCCCACCCCTGTTGAGCCATATACACCCCTCATTGGCTCCTGCACTAGGAGGGGCTATGCTATGCGACTAAGGAGTGTTCTTTTCCCTATAAAACTAGGACTAAAGGTAACACTGTCCAACCCAAAACCCCAAGCTTCTAGGTTTCATGGTGTAGATGCCCTTTTCCAAGGTCACAAGCTTAGAAACTGCACATTGTCTGATTTTGAAATTTTTAAATAATTTTAAAAATTGAAGACTCAAACTATTACTTTATTTTAGAGGAAAAGAACTTTGTGGGGGAGAGTGGCACCTACGCCCAAACATAAGAGGGGGCAAAATGACTGCCCCACCCTGCCGCCATGAAAAGAAAAAATGTTGCCCCTATTAATGCTTCTGTGTGTATTCAGATTGGCTACTACACATGCACAGAGGCCATGCCCCACAGAAAACACTTCCCCTTTATTTTTATAAAAAATGTGTTAAAAAACTGACACATTTTTCCTAATAGGCATCTAAATGACTAATAGATATGACTATTGAAAAACTTGTTTGAATGGTTAACTCACGTCTTGTGAAAAAATACATGATTTTTTGACATATCATTCGGAAAAAACCATTAGCAATATCTTTCCCTCTCTTATATAAAGAGGGGATTTAGTCCATTTCTCTAACAACTAAGAAACAATCCCAACTTTAGTTTCTCTTGGCTTTCTCTACCATTGTTTTGTATCCTATTGAGTTCAACTCTGAAATATTCCAACGTGGCCTATTAAGCAAGTGCAACGATACTGGAAGGATTACGGGGTTGTTTTATCTTAGAGGTTGATTTGCAAGAATTTGGATCGCACAATAGTCTACAATCTCAAACGAAAGTGTCAAGTGGCAGGATTCAACCTCACAAATTCCTTAAGTTTTTCCATGTATTTTCAGATTCGTAATTCTATTTATTGTTTATCATCAACATAATCGATTGGGTTTGTCTACAGTACAAGATAAGTACATACTCTTTCCGCTATTTTACTTTGGAATATTTCCAACACTAATAATCAGCATGAGATTAAAATCCTCTCATTCCTAGCCATGGAACTACAATCGTTGCATCAACTCCCTCCACCTTTGGATCATGGGTCCTGATGCATGGACAATACATTTTAATACCATTTGACAACATTCAACCCAAAAAAATTAACTTCACAGGGTGTGAGAGCCCTTTCCTAAGGTCATAAGTCTAGCAACCACACTGCATACCTGACTGATGTGGGATTAAATTAAAACCACCAATCCCTAACCATGAAGCTGTAATTGCATCAAAAGAAGGATTGACTAGAGATAAAAGTGATCCACCCTAGTATAAAATGATCATGAATCTATGTGGATAGGGATTAAAAACCATTCATATATAGTTCTTTTGAGTGGTGCAGCTTTGGGGTCCCCACCCCCTTAACTTCAAAATTTCCCTGAAATTGACTTAACCAAGAGAAAAGACAAGGAGTAGCTTCTAAGGATCAGAAGCTGATCAAAATTTTTTTTGTCACAATAGCTGTAAGAGTATCAGTTGTCTATGTTCTTCTTACTTACATTCTAATTGCTTAATATAATTCCAAATTTGAAATAATTCCCAAATCAAATTGTAACAACCTGAAGACAAACCTATTCAAAGCCTTTGTCTGCTGTGACTTCAATCACTAACTCCCTCATTTCTGAAAGGTCTTATTCATTTGCTCTCAGTGCCAGCCCATTGATAAGCATGTAACAATGAAAATGGAATTGCATTATTTTCTTCCCAAAAAGCTGCAGATGGAATTGTCTTTATAAAAACATATAACACTTCTCATAATACAAGCACAAGACAACAATATGAAATATTTGGAAGCAGAGAATCATGAATTTCTTTATGCCTAATACTCTTGAGTCTCTGACAATGTAACTCCTAATCATTCCATTTTCTGGCAAGACAAGATTCCACATCATGGTTCATTGAATCTATATCGGATCTATCAATTTGTATCAGTATCGGCAGAGACTAATATCAATTCCTGACCAACCTCGGGTTGGGAGTCAATATCTCATTAAAAAAAAAAAAAAAACAACAACAACAACTTTTTAGTGAAAATAAGTGTAAAATCATTCGTATTGATACCGATTACTAAAAATTTTTTCCTGATGGCTTAATAAAAAATTAGAAATTTGAAAATCAAATTTTCAGCATTTTAGTTCAAAATATCTTACTTTTATCCAATGGTAAACGAAGTTTGAATTGATTAATTATTAAATTTCAAAGTCAAATTCAATCATATATTATAAATTAAGCATTTTCCTTTCTATTTTCTGCCACCAGTATGTTTTCAACCATTTTCCAAAGAGTTCAATAATATCATAATTTCAATGTATTTCAATAGATTTTCAAGGTTTTATTTCACCATGATTTAGTCCCAACCTTATCTGTCATGTCTTGTATATTATGATCATTGAGAAAAACTATCTTGTGTTGGTCATCAAGAAATCATATTAGACCGAGGAATCTACACTCATTTCACTAGTCAAATTTTACTTTTTAACAAGGAAATCAAATATTTTAAGAGTGACACATAGTGAGAAAATAACAAGAATATCGCTAGATTAATTTCATTATAAATGAATTTCAATATTTTAAATTCAATGGACCACTAATTTCACGTGTGGCTATTCAAAGAATAGCATGTCCATCCAATGTTCCAAACTTGCAATAACTATCCATTTTTTTATTATTTGATATATTTTTTTAACTAAATATCTTTATGAACCGAGTTTTTTCAAGGCCATGAAAAATGGATTGTGACGCATGAAATGGAGCGCAGGGATATTGAAAAAGTATTTTGGGGGAAATGTTAAAACCATTATTAGGGTTTGTGAACCCTATGATGGTTGGTGAATCATCCTCCACAGGTGAAGGAAAACTTTTCCTATCATTATAATCAAATTTATTTATTTTCACAATTCCCACAATCATGCTCGTTTGTCGTTCCATATCACCCATTGCACTATCCTTTGAATCTGTTGAACATTCAATGGAGTCGCTTCCAAACAAAATTGGCCCATGGATTCCTTGTTGTAGCCCTCTTGAAAAAGCATCTTGTGGACTGCCTGCATGCCATAGCCGTCAAATGCAGTGAGAAGTTAGTTTTTTTTCAAAGACAAGGGCAAAAACGCTTAGTCACGCGACCCCTACGCCAGACATAGAGGAGGATAAATGATGCTCCCACCCCTATGAAAGTCAAAAATTCCACCTCCTATATATATGCCCATGTCCGCCCCTCATTAGCACTCATGCTAATGCAAGGACTTGCGACTAGTAAGGGTGTCAGTCAGCTCGATTCTGGTTATTCAGTTTGATTTCAGTTCCTAATGATGATAAGGTGAACCAAAACCGAACCAAGAACCAACTCAATTCCGTATTTAGATACGCAAGCCAATTTAATTCGGCTTGGTTTGGTTTTGATTCCAATTTGGGTCTAAAATGCAGTTTTAATTCGATTTTGTACCTCGATTTTAATTTGATTATGGAAATGTTCCACTTTTGGACCATGATTGTGATGGACCAAAGGCCATAATGGGCTCAAGTTATGGGCCTTATGGCCATTGCCAACTCTAAAATTGTCTAAGCATATAAATATGTGATGATAAATTGCCAAAAAAAACACTTACCATCTAAAAAATCTCTTAACGATATTAGGGTTTTTTATATTTTTGGTTTTAAGAGCAATTCGGTTTGGTTTCAGTTCAAACCGATGGTTCTTACACCCTAAATCGAAACCAAGCCGAACCAAGGTCCATACTCACATGCTCAAACTGAATTTGAACTGAACCAATTCGGTTCGATTTGATTTGGTTAATTTGACTCGGTTTTAGATTCGGTATTCGGTTTGGATTTGAAATTGACACCCTTAGCGATCAAGATGCATTCTTTTTTCCAAAAGGTACACATATGTCTAATAATGTATTAAAGCTACCATCAGAAATGATTAGTGGATGGTCAATAGTAGATTCTGTCTCAATATATTTCTAACTAGGTGTAGGATTATTCTGTATGAGCAAGCATTGTCTCACAAGTCTCTAAACTAAAGGTACTTCAATGCATTTCTCAATCCATACAAAAAGAAGAGAATTTATAATAATGATAAAAAATGAACAATAACAACAACGTAGGTTCAATTACCTGGGCATTATTCTTTTCTTCAGTGATTTTATTGAAAAGAAAGGAAGACAAAACAAATACACAACAACAGCAACTACAACCTAAAATGGATGGAAACACTCAATAGGAACTACATAACAAGAAGAGGTCTTGCAACTCCATCCTTAGCCTAATCATCAACTATTGAGTTAATGGCATTAGATTAGTCAAAGAATAAGGAGTAAAGATCTGGCTAGTTTCTTAAATTCTGGATATCTCACCTTATCAATCTGAAAGTTCACTCACAATTGTGTATCTAGCCATCAGATTAGAGGTGGCTTTCAGGGATCTTATCCATCCCTCAAACACTGAACTCGACCTGGCTTTAAGACAGATCAGAGTTACTGATCTGCTACAATTAAAGTTCTCTTATATTCTGGTTTTTAAGTTCCACATTTCACTATCTTGATTTTTGGGTTAAATCTGGCCATAGAATTGTTGCAGTAATTTGGTGTTTTGTTAATCTAACATCATCTTTCCTTTGACCCTATTGTTGACCTATTCTATTTTAGGGTTATTTGTGATCCTGTATTGGAAGTGTAATTCTGAACCTAGGTTGTCCTACCTGTCCCACTCCAAAGGTACAGCCATTTCACTAAATTATAAAAGAAAATTAAAAAAACAATACAAAAATGTCAATTTGTTTAAATGAATTCATGAATTCTTAATATGCACTTAATTTGTATACAGAATCTTACAAATACATAAAAGTGGACATTGGCAAAAATCCATGCTGTCAGATTTATTGTCAGAACATGTCAGTAACTAAATGGAACTCTGTGATTTTCCTAGTGATACCAAGTAATTCCAGGCTTCTACATGCCATGTTCATCAACCTAAAGCTAAGAATTTTTTTCAGAAAAAATTATTTACCATAAAATTTTTCTACCTACTAAGTAAATTTATTAATTTTTTCATAATATTTGCCACCAGACAGTATCTCCTCTTCAGGACACCCATACTAGAAGACAGAGTGCATACACAATTAATTAGAAAATCATCCCAAATACATGTTTCAACAGCTTTTTTTCATATTTCTGGTTTGGAGATTTAGGTAGTACCTTGTAATGGTAGTCCTTCCCTATTGCAGCAACCATTTTCATATAGTGGTTTCATATAGTTAATAAAAATAAATGTCTTCCATATTGAGGTTCTTGTTATTGCAATAAAACCATGCACCCACGATGGGTGAGACATCTGAAAAAAATCACTAAAATGTTCTTTGTTCATAAATTTTAACTCCCAAAAGAATTAGCATATGTTTCTTACTGTTTCACTTATTAAAGAGAGGTAATCATATCGAGACCGTGGTGGTGGATTGTTGTACTAGTCTCCCTGAGCATTAGTCGAAGTGCACGTAAGCTGGCCTGGACACCTTGGTTAACCAAAAAAAAAAGAGAGAGGTAACCATATCCTTGAGTCATCAACAGAGGATCGCACAAAATCAAACCACAGGCTAAGCCAACTAATTTTTCTTGGCATCTCTCATTTTTTAATATAAGCTTCACATTACATCATGGAAGAGAATTATGGTTGAAAAAGAAGCAATCAGGAGTGTAATTTAGGCCTTTATGTGGAATGCTTCAGAAGAGAATGATCCAGGAAGAACGTGGAAGAGAACTTCAAATCGTGCGAGCAAGATCGGAAGTGAGTAGTGATAGGTGGAGAACAAACGAAGATGAAGAAGAGAATTATGGTTGAGAGTCGCTGCTGGTTGCCGCGAGTTCCTACTAGTAGCCAATGCCGTTGCCGCTGTGATCGTCAGTGGTCTAAATTTATCTATTTGGGAGAAAGCTATAGTAACTTATTACATGGGTATTTTAGGTACTTCATATTTACTATGGTATTTTGATATTTAAAATAAAATATAATAGTTGACATCAGCATATAAGGTATATTCTTTAACAGTGACGAACGATAAGGGGTCTAAGTCTAATTTGGTGAAACAGAGGAAATGTTCTTATAATTGTGGCATTCTTCAAGGGGTGGTACTATAAATTACCCAAAAATAAATGATTACAAGATTATAAATTGCTGAATTGACTATTAATTTTTTACATTATTAGCGAGAATATTTTTGTAAGGGGAATTGTTAAAAATCATTGAATATTAGGTTATGAATAGAGAAATTAATTTGTAAATTGTAATAATGCTTCCATTGATTTCCTTTTTCATCATACAAAACTAGTTGGATAGTTGAATGAACAATTGGATAATAGGATTCATTCTACAATGTCAATATTAGTTATCTTCATTATCCATTGGTTTCAATATTAGTTATTTTTCCCTTACAACAATAAACCATTATTTAATCCTAAATTTAAAGTGTTTTTTTTTTCCGTCAAATCTTTTCACTATAAGTTACGAATGTAAGATTTCATTATGGTTCAAGCTCAATAATAAACCAATCTAAACCGGTATTAATCTTTTTTTTTTTAAATCCCGAATATTATTTGGGACTCGGGATAGCCCCTATAAATTTATTAAAAATGAAACTGATAATAAAAAGACAAGGGGGGACATAACCCGCCTTACTCAACCCAGGAGAGACAAGTCACTCTATCACTATCAAAACCCAAAAGAAAACCCTTATAAAATAAACTATTACATTCTAAAAACGGGTAAACCTGTTTTGTCCTCTCGAATGATGTAACTAAGAAGAGGATCATCACCATAGAAAATCGAATTTATTCTAGATTCACAAGCAAAATTAGCTAATCAATTCGTTGCTCGATTGCTTTCCCGAAATGAAAACGAGATGTGAGTTCTCAGAGAATCGCAGACGTTGATAACTTCCTGAAACCAATACCAACAACTCCATAAATTGCATGATCTTTGGGTAACCAGCTTAACAATCAAGGAGGAATCAGAATTAATATTAAAATCGCAAAGGCCAATTCCCCACACAATCTCAATCCATCTCTAAGGGCTCTCAACTCAGCCATTGAATTTAAATCGATATTAATCCGATATTGAAAAACAAAAATAAACCGAAATCAAACTAGACCAAAACCAAAAACTGAAGTTCCTTAACAGATTGGTTTTGATCTCCCTCATTCCTAGACCAAAACCAATTTAACCCAATCGAAACCAAACCAAACCGACCAATTGGCACCCCTAAAAAGAGCTTAAGACAAATCCTGAAGTGTTAAGAGAGAGAGAGAGAGAGAGAGAGAGAGAGAGAGAGAGAGAGCCAATCAACCCCATTGAAGATTATGAGGGGAAATGTGAATGAAAGGCAACCAAACAAAACAAAGAGCAAAATTTAAAGTACAAAAAAAACACGTCCTGTGAAGAGTTTAGAGAGAGATGGATCAAAAGGAAAAGTGCAAAAAAGAGCGTTGAACATTCTGATGTGGCTGCTGGGATTCGAGCCCAGGTCTCTACGGCCACAACGTAGAATTCTTACCACTAAACTACAGCCACATGGTTGTGCAATTGATTTATTAAAATATAATACTATTTAAAATCATCCCTCTCTTCCTTGTTACAAAGTGGTTCTAAGCACGCAAACTTTGAATGCAAAATGCTTCTTTTACTTACGACTTAGGTGGTAAAAGAAAAGGTTAATGTCCTCACAAATTTTTTTGTGCTATTGTAATCTTTATTGAATCTCAATCAAATCATTTTATATCGTGTGCAACTGTAATTGGGGAAATTGGAAAGAAGTCTAATACATTCTTTTGGACCGATCCATGAATCCCTTTCCATCCCAACCTCACTCTCTCTTCTCCCATAACCCAGGCGCCTACTTTAAATTGGGTTAGTGATTTTACCTGGACAAATGTTTGGAATGTTGCTTAATTATTTTCTCTGTTTTCTCTCCCAGTTGCCAATGACATCTTAATAATTCAAATTTCCTTGAACAATAACACTAGTGGTACCATTTGTCATAAAAAGGGGTGTTTACTACCAAATTGGACTCTCACATAAGTCTACTTGCTCATATCTTTGCTCTTACTTAGTAGTGATTCTTTTGGAAATTCAAAATCCATCCAAAATTTAAGATATTTTCTCAAAGAATTGCTCATGATGGCATCCCAACAAAAGATATTGTGGGTATATAAATGGATTGATATGGATGGAACTTCTTGTTTGTGCCATAATCAACAAGAATCCTTATAATATATCTTCATCTCGTGCGAGTTCACCAAAATGATATGGGCGGCTAGTCCATTGGGACTAAGAACCGAATTTCTTATTGCATCATCTTTCCAAGCTCTTATTATGTATATATTTAACTCTATGATTGTCAGAAGGGAAAAAAAATATTGGCACTTTATTATTACCTACTACTTTATATGGACACATAGAAATCGGGTCATCTTTGCGATGGTAAAATCAAATCCCTACCTGATTTTAAATCTTGTACAGGAATGGGTCTCTCAATTGAGAAGGTAACACAAGACCCGAAACCTGTTGATAATTGGTAATTTTAACCATTTTAAAAATATTGGGAGAGAAGGAGAGAAAAAAATTCACTTTCTCAGGAGAATCAACCATTTTAAAAATATTGGGAGAGAAGGAGAGAAAAAAATTCAATTTCTCGGGAGAATCAAACATAAAATTTTAGGTTAAAGAATATCTGCACGTGCCAAAGCATGCTAACGCATAGCACAATGGTGCTTTACGATCAGCTAACCATTGCTTGTTAGGGGTGAGTACTACACGAGCTCATAAGTCAAGTATGGAACCAGCCTTGTCTAAGAAACATAAAATCTCACTATATTAATGAGTGAAGGGCCCGCCAAAGCAAGGACAGCTTTGATGAGAGCTCAAGGCCGACGGTGGCTTCGCTTAGTACATAAGCTAATAAGACCTGCGGCAGATATGGTAGAGTGCATGCGATAAAGGAGCTTATTAAGTAGACAGTAAAGAGGACAAATGAAAAAATTGCATTGAACCAACACGGCCATTAAGCCAGTCAGTGGAAGAGTCGCTATGTACTCAGCATTAACCAACTGATGGTAATCACCTATCAACTATGTAACTATCCAACTTTATGAAGTTTCCACACATGCCCTTAAGCAATGGAATCAATGAATGCTACCTCTTGGCGTATACCAGCACCAAGACACGGGTATGAAATTAAAGATCACGCTGCCCCATGCTAAAGATGCCCGTATGTGCCCTTCCATTGGCCACTCCTGCTAGCATGTACCTATGCCAAGATGTAGTGTTCACTTGCCCTTAATTAATTAATGTAATGGCTAAGACTAGTATTTATCTTCAAGCTGAAATCCGAAAGGAAAACATAAACTTCAATGCGACGAAATTCCTTGTATCACAAGACGAGTAGATACCATCTGACATATCCACTCACCCCATTTTCCTTCAATCCAAATGAAGAACACATAAATTAAAGGGAAAAAGAACACTGTCCTCCCAGAGCAGAGCAGGAAACTCCCAGAGACAGGGCTTGCGAAAAAACAACGCTACCCTACACGTTTGGGTTCCGAAGATGCTGGTGCACACCCTCTCATTGGTCCCATGCATTGGTGTATCCTACACCAGTAGGACAGAGTTCTTTCACCCTAAATTAAATAACATTTTGAACACTTCATTGTCCAGACCCAGATTTTTTTATCCACGGCCATGTACGTACATAATTGTCTTTCAACCATGGGGGTGAGGAGCAGAAGTGTAATAACATCTCCCCCTCCCCTCCCCTCCCTCCCCTCCCCTCCCCTCCCCTCCCACTATTGAAGGAAAAATCTTGTACATACACAGCCGTGCATAAAACCTTTTGCTTCTTGTCCTTCTTAGTAATCTTTTTGTTCATTTGTAGAAATCACAGGAACTACATTTTTTCAAGCGGCAAACAAAACAACCAACACTTATTCCATGAGAGAAAAACCCAACAACACACACAGTTAAGATGGTAAAACCAGCAAACCCAATCAATCTGTTGATATTTCTGAGATGAAATTGTTGATATGACAAAAAATAAAAGGATGAAAAACTTTCACTACACTTGTGGGAGGTTTCTGCATTGTGTAGTCTAGCTTATCTCACATCTTGGATGGGTATTGTCAATGTCTTTCCTCATGTCTGCCTCTGCTTAAAAGACTGTACCTGTTTCAAGCTAGATTCTGTGGATTGAACTGAATCCCCATTTCTTCTCTTCCCATTTCTCCTCTCATACTCCTGCTTGAGCTCCTCCAAACGATTGGATACCTAATGATTACCAAGAGACATCCAAAATAAACAATAGAATACAACATAGCAAGCTCATAACTTATACTGATGCACCTGAAATATAATTTCTTAATTGGCTAGGACAAAAATGTCGTGGAAAATAAACACAAAGTCCATGGTTTCAAATCAAATCCGCAAGTGTTTGTAGCTTCTCACTGTTCAGGAAATGGGAAGAGAGAAAGGGGGGGAATCTCCTGCCACCCTCTTTTTCTCTGAATGTTTTGTATCACTTCCCCGGACTGATTCTGAGCAGATTTCAAATCTCTGAAGCTATGCTTCCAGCATTTTGTTCTTCAAAGTAATTCTCTGATATTTTCATTTTTAGAGAGCCTTTTTCCCCCTTTGTTAGCAAAAGATCGTTTCTTCTCATTCTAAAAATGAATCTCAATTTTTTGGTGGGGATCATTTCCAACAAACATCCATTTATGGTAAGAATCCAAGGAAAATCAGAACTGATACTAAACACGGTCTTATTACCCTCAGCTAGGTTGTATTGTTTTATTTTAATTAATAAGTTATAACAGCATTCCCAGGGCTCTAGAGCATGTTTTGGGTCTATAGAGAGAGGTTATGGATCAAGAACAGAAAATTTCCTCATGAACAGGCTCTGTCATGGGATGTGATGCGGTAAAAATTGACCAGGTGACCTTCCTTGCAAGACTTGGTCCTCCACGCTAGTCCTGCACAGAAGAAAAGACAAGGGAGAGTTGGGTTGACCCGACGGGGGACTCTCCAATGCCTAAGTCAGATTTTTCCACAACAGTTATTCAAGAGAATTACTTATGAAAAGAGTGATCGATCATTTTCCTAAGGCTTACCTTGCTTTTTATAGGCGACTATCCCTGAGGATTAGCTGAAAAGAGTCCCCTCCTGGTGGGTTGCTTGCTCCTCTCGATATTGCAAATATTCCTGATTTCTATGAAGATTCTTGGGATATTCGATACTGGCGTAAATTCCTTGTGCTCCTGGAGCATAGGTTGTTCTGAGTTTGGGGGGTGGTAGGACTTTTCTTTGCGATTGTCTCGGATTACAGTTACTAAAAACTAGGAGCAGTTCCCCACGTCATGTTGGTTGTGTCATGTTTAGTCACGGCACCTGCTTAGCTATGGCAAAATCAAAGGCTCGGATCGATGGCAGCCGCGACGGGGGTTCAGCCAATGCGGGGCCAAGACGAGAGCCTGGCCTAAATGTGACCGAGGTGAGAGCTCGGCCTGGATGCGACCGAGGTGAGAGCTCGGCCTGGGTCCGATCGAGGCGAGAGCTCGGCCTTGATGCGACCGAGGCGAGAGCTCGGCCTTGATGCGATCGAGGCGGGAGCTCGGCCTGGATGCGACCGAGGCGAGATCTTGGCCTGGATGCGAGCTTGGGCAGATGGCCCTTGTTGGTTCGTGCCGATGTGGTGGTCGGATCTTGCCTCATCAAGATGCAATTCACTTTAACAGGACCTCATGAGACAGGTATTTTGTTCCTTTCGCCAAAACCATTGCTCATTGCAGAAAGATTGCCGATAGGAACCTTAGTAGCAAAAATTAATTATCAAGAATTCATTGCTCTAAAATCCTTAATCTCAACAACTTAGCCTTATCCCAACTAAATGGGGTCGATGCCATGGATCCGTGGAAATCCAAAAGAGAAGTAAGAGTAAAAGGAAAGTAAAAGGAGAGGAACACAATAACAACTCAAAAAATCCCACCTAAATGGGGTCAGTTACATAAATCCTAGCCCTCCAATCAACTATACTCGGCGTTTATTGTAATATGGGTATAAGGGTAGTATTCTCCATAGAGGCAAATTGGTACTTGCAATCATATTTCTTCTATCATAAATAAAGGAGGGCTAGGGTCAATTAGACACGCGACATATTTTCCCCAAATCAATAAGGCCATTCACACCTGGGACAAGTCCTAAACTTTGCATGTCTTTCCTCACCACTTCTCCCATGGTCATTTTAGGTCTGCCCCTAGCTATTTTTGTTCCATCAATCTAAATCAGATCACTCCTCCTTACTGGTGCATCCCAAGGCCTCCATTGAACATGATCATGCCACCTCAAACGACTTTCTCGAAGCTTATCACGAATCAGGGACAACTCCCAAATCAGTTCTAGTAAGATCATTCTTTACTTTATCCTTTCTAGTCTTGCCCCAAATCCATCTCAACATCCTCGTCTTTGCTACACAGCTTATCTTCTATATGACACTTCTTAACTTCCTAACATTTTGTCCACACATATCATAGCCAGACGTACGACAGTCCTATAGAATTTTCCTTTAAGCTTCAAAGGAATACGTCTTAGTCGGTCACACAACACTCCGGACGCGCCTTTCCACTTCATCGTAGTGTGACTAAAGGGACACAACAACAACAACAACAACAACAAAGCCTTTTCCCAGCTAAAGTTACACATATATTCCAATCCTCGATTCATTGCTCTACAATCCTTCGCTAGAACTGAAAGATAAAATAAAGTACCCCCCCCCATCCCAAAAATAACTTGTCTTCATTGTGGTAATCTAGGCATGGGATCTTTCCACTTTTCCATAATACCCCTATTAAATCATTACAAAAATCAAGGCATGGAATGTAGCCACGAAGGTAGTATTGGGAAAAAATGTTAGTAGTGGGTTTTAATGCTTTTGAAGGACCCACCTTAAACTCTTTTTTTTTTTTTTTTTCTGGGAACAAGCAGACAGTTTGGAACGGAGGGCACATTTAATATGCATGAGTACTGTAGAATGATAGCAGATGAAACAGAATACCTTGGTTGAATATGCCATAGGTAATAGTGTATCTGGATTCAAGGCATCCTCAGGGAAGTTCCGCAAAGCATGTATAAGCTTCTCGAAAGGCAGTTTTACCTGATCAACCAAATGAAGTCCTCAGATTAGCATCAGAAGTAAACTAATACATTAAGAAAAGTAATACTAGTGCATCAAATTCCAACAGAGATGTAGACACAAAAGTACTCACTAAGTCATTTTGGCAATATTTCAACAGAGCCAAACCAACTTGAAATACAATCTCAACACCCTGCCCAAAAATTACTCCACTTTTGAGAACAGAGGCATAAGTTGATTTGAAGGAAGAAAGCAAATTACTAGGTACCAAAAGGAAAAAAAAATATCCATTTAATATTTTTTCATGGATCATAGAATGTATATCAAGAATGTGGCAAGTCTATATAATCGCCAGAATTAGATCACTAACCTCAAATAGAAAGACATCCCAGATCCGAAGGGCCAAGTGGAAAGGAAATGAGTATGAGAACACAGTTATGAACCATTGACTTGCATACATGCTAGGATTAATCATTTCCCGGGAAAAATGCTCACCCAGCATTGGCAAATTCTCTCTCACTAATTGCTCAAACTGAAAAAGGTATTGTTGTACAAGTGGCAGTCCCACCTGTTCCATCACCATGAAATTAACAATTCCAGTAACAGGAGAGAATTATGTAATTGTTCATTGGGTGCATGAGAGGCTTTGAGATAATACTGCACCATGGCTCAACTCAGCAGTCATTAGATGCTCGAAATCAAGGAACTTCATTAGCAGAACTTCAAGATCACCACTAGCATAACTTCAATTAATGGTATGCAAAGAATCAAACATATAATTTATGAGATTGCTGCTAGATACTTTATCTGAACTCTGCAAAATACCGATAGCACAGTTCAAGAGGCCATGATATAATTTACACGTGTAAGTGCACAGGGAAGGATTCCAGTCTTTTAGAATGGTTTTAAAAGAATAGTATAGGTTGATCTGATTGTTGAGTCCATCAGTAATGGATAGGATTAATCCATCAATCATACTTATTGGATTGGTCAACCACATAGTGTGGAATTATGTATTGTATGCGGCAGGGGCATACTGGGCTTTTTCCCACCTCTAGCTGACTCATTAATGAGAGTTGGTTGTGAGGAGGGGTATATTTGTAAATCCCTCCTCTCTTCTTTTGTTATGAATAAAGAGCTTGTCTGGTCTCATAACCATCCAACCATTCAGTCCTAAATCTTGTTGTTAACATGGTATCAGAGCCAAAATTCTAATCTAGGCATTCAGCCCACGATTTCCCCTTCTCCCAAAATTTCTCCCTTCTAACCTAAACAACACCTCCCACCTTTACCACCACTTCTTTCCCTCTCTCACAGCCCTCCTTCCCTCTCTCAGTTCTCCCTTGCCTAGAAGGGCAGCACTAATAAGGTGATCTCTTATGGATCTACTTGCTGCCCTACATCTTTACCTCTTTTAAAGGCATGATATGCCTTTTTTTGAAGATCGACAGTGTTGTTCACCTTATGCCATTGATTCTTCTCCTATATTGAAGATCGAGTTCTTCTCCTATATTGAAGATCAAGTCTTCCCCTATTGAAGATCAAGTCTTGCAGTTATTGGAGAACATTTGTCATTCATTTCACAGCTTTTAGGGTTTTCTTCCAAAACCCTGACAAATCGATTTCAGCTATTACAGGTCAGAAGAGGCTGAGTTTTGGAGGAGATCCTTGCCTCCCTTAGAGAAGAATTCAATCCATTTTTTGGCCCTTTCTGACGACTATTTTTGGAGATAGCTGCGATCTCACCTATTTTTAGGGTTTTCTTCCAAAACCCTGATAAATCAATTTGATTCATCCCTGGCCAGAAGAGGCTGATTTTTGGAGGAGATACCTACTGGTTCCAGTTTGAGCATTAAGCCATTGATTTTATCTCAGATTTTCTATTTGGGTAATTTTGCGATATTTCTTTTGTCATTGTTTCAGAGGTTACTACTGCAACTTTACGTTATGAAGGGCAGGGTTGTAATGAGTACCTCCCTTTTGTTGCTACTTCCATCAAGTTCGATGGAACCAACTACCTGATTGGCTGATTTGGTCTCAATCAACTTATTTGACCATTGGTGGTCGTAGCCTTACAAGATATATCACTCGTACTACTGTGAAGCCCTCTGCTGAAGGTCCTACTCAGGACCGATGGATCTCTAATGATTCTCCGGAGATGTCCTTCTTACTCAATTCTATGTAACCTAATATTGCCAGAGGTTATTTACAACTAGACATTGCCTCTCAAATTTGGACAGCTGCAAAGGATGGTTATGGTCAAGTAGGGAATGATGCTCAGGTGTATGAACTACGTAAGAAGATAAATGACACCACAAAGGAGTCGTCTACTTCTCAGTACCATGCCGAGCTCCGTAGCTTGTGGCAAGAGCTTGATCATTATGCTGATTATCAACCCACAAGTGCAACTGACATTGTTGCATACTGCAAACATGTAAACAAGATTCGAATCTATGATTTCTTGGCTGGATTGAATATTTGAATATGATCATATTCGTGTCCAGGTCTTCAGCAGATCTCTTTTTCCTACCCTGTAGCAATCCTATGCTTTAGTCCATACTAAGAAGAGTCGCCATTCGGCCATGCTTCATTCTACCACTATACATCGATCCGCCTTACAGATTGCCTCCAATCCCAATCCCAATCCCACTTCTAATGGGATTCCACGCACAAGTGATAGCTTTAAGGAGATTGTCAAAAGCGAACATTGCAACAAGTCGTGGCACACTACGGCTACGTATTGGAAACTTCACGGTAAACCTGTTGGTTTTGAGGCCAAGCGTGGTCGTGGTAAATCCAAGAACAAAGCAAATCATACTAAGACAGTTACCACCTCTACAGATACCGGTCTTTCTAAAGAAGAACTTCAGGTTCTTCGTCGACTGCTAAAGGCTCCCTCTGCTACCACTGCATCATCATCTACAAATGCCTTTGAACCTTCAAGTTCCAACTTTGCTTATTCGTGTATTCCTTTTGATGATCATTGTGCATCTGTAGTCTCCAGTCCCTAGATCATTGATTCCGGTGACTGGATCCTCCAATCTCTTTCACCAGTATTCCCCTTCTCAGGTAAAGACAAAGTCCGGGTAGCCTATGGGTCCCTCTCTTGTATCTGGAAAGGGTTTTATTTGATGCTTTCCATCTCTTAATTTATCTTCTATTCTGCATATGCCTAATTTTACAAGAAATCTTCTCCGACGATGCTCCTTCGTGTTGGCGGCTAGGAATTGTTGTGTTGAGATGTTAGGATTAGGGTATGAGGTTTTGTTCCCGATTTGGACTGTTTTCCCTTCTACTCCGTTTGTGCATCCGGGTCAGACTGTAGAAGTTCTCTGAGACCATGTAGCCCTGATTAGTGCCCTTTATGGGCTTTTTGTATCCCTTATTGGGTTTGTAACTTCCCCTTTGGGGCTATACCTTCCCTCCCCCTTCTTTTACTGCATTTTCTATTCATCCAAAAAAAAAATTACTAGAAATCTTCACTTTTGATTAGTAGTTTTACCGGAGATTTAAACTGTAAAGTGAGATTTCCATCCCATTGTCTTTTAGGAGCTGGTGACAGGGAAGACGATTGGATGTGGTAAGGTGCATGGTTGTCTTTATTTGCTAGACGATGGTTCTTCCACTCCTGTTGCATTACCTTTTCAAAGTTATCAGTTAAACTTAGCTACCTTTGACCTTCATCAATGGCATTGTCGATTGGGGCACCCTCCTCTTGGCACTTCATCTCATGTTACAATGTAACAAGGATGACTCTGGATGAGTTCATTCGTGAGGCTTGTATTTTAGCTAAACAAACTTGTTCGAGTTATTTTCCTTTAAATAAAAGAAGTGATTCACCCTTTCATTTGGTTCATAATGATGTGCAGTCCTGCTCGTTGAGTCTCTATTTTTGGCTATCAATGATTTGTTACTTTCACTGATTACCATAGTAGGACTACATAGGTGTATATGATGCAACATAAAAGTGAAGTCTTCCGGTGTTTTCAGCTCTTCCATAAAATGGTTCAGACTCAGTACAATACAACACCCAAAATTCTCCGCGTGATAATGGCAGAGAATATTTGGAGGGTTAGTTCCAAACTTATCTGGCGGACAATGGGATTCTTCACCAGACCAGTTGTGTACATACCCCTGCTCAGAATGGGGTGGCCGAAAAGGAGAATTGCCATCTACTGGAAGTGGCTAGGGCCCTTATGTTTGCACACTATCTTCATTCCCAGCATTGGAGTGATGTTATCCTTACTGTTGCTTACCTATCAATTGCATGCCGACTCGCCTTTTGGTTCCCGTTCTCCGGTTGATGTTCTACAAGGATCTTCCTCCTTTATTGTTCCCCCTAAGATCTTCGTTTGGGTGTGTTATGCTCAAAATCATCATTCCCCCGTGAAGTTAGAACCCTACGGCCTTAAATGTAACTTTTTGGGTTACTCGGCCACTCAAGAAAGGCTACAAGTGCTATCATCATCCCACACTATGGACGTTTTCGACGTACCTTGGTGACTATGGACGTTTTCTTTCATGAGTCCCTTCCATACTACTCATCGCCACTTCTTCAGGGGGAGTCTAGTAATATGGATCATGAAGATGTGTCAACTCTTGCTCCCCCTCTACACTCTACTCCATCTGACAAGGCACAGGTTCAAGCTCTGGGAAGACTCCAAATCAGGTTCAAGGGGAGACTAGTCTAGATATGGTTCAGGTTCAGATCCATAGGAAAATTGATGATCCAAATCTTCAAGTCTATCGGAGGATTGCACCAAAGGCCATGGCAAGCAAATTGAGACCACCACCACTGCAGCACCATTACTCATCCCATTGTCATCCCTTCATCCAGAGCCAACCACTTCATCTGGTAAGTTTTCCACTCCCGAGTCTTCTTCAGAGTTACCTATTACTCTTCGCAAAGGTACTAGGACTTATACTCAACACCCTGTATTTCATGATTTCTCTTATTATTCCCTTTCTCCTTCCTATCATACTTTTGTCTCCTCTCTTCCCTCTGTTTCTATCCCACAGAAGTGGCAGGAGGCTTTTGCAGACACAAAATGGAAAGCAGCTATGATGGACAAAATGGAAGCCTTGAAGAAAAATGATACACGGGATCTAGGGGTTCTTCCTCCGGGCAAAAGACCAGTTGGCTGTAAATGGGTCTTCGTGGTTAAGCGAAAGATGGATCGTACAGTGGACAGATATAAAGCAAGGCAATGGCTAAGGGGTTCACTCAAACTTATGGGATCGACTATCAAGAGACCTTTGCCCCAATTGCAAAACTAAACACTATCCGAGTTTTATTATCATATGTTGTTAATCTGTGATGGGATCTACAACACCTTGATGTCAATAACGTTTTTCTTCATGGAGAACTTGAGAAGATGGGATCTACAACACCTTGATGTCAAGAACGTTTTTCTTCATGGAGAACTAGAGAAAAAGGGTTCATGTGACAGGACTCAAGGCAAAGATGGGAGTAGGAGTAGAGTTCATTCAAGTTTGAAAGCCAGAGCCTATTCTATTTCAGTAGAGCAATTCCAGAGCGACCATCCCTTCCTTTTCGAGTTGTTGCAGTAAATTTAGATCATTCACTGGCAGAAGGGGAGGACAGGATTTCATGAGACACCCCCTCCACTACTTCTCTTTCACATCTGCAAACTAAAGCACTCAATCTATGGGCTGAAGCAGTCTCCTCGGGCTTGGTTTGGCAAGTTTCATAAGGCTATGATTTCTATAGGGTATAAGCAAAGTAATGCCGATCATACCTTATTTATCAAAAGGTCTGGCGATAAGATCACTATCCTCATAGTCTAAGTTGATGATATTGTGATGACCAGAAATGATGATGATGAGATCTTCCATCTCAAGAGTTTCCTAGGACGAGAATTTGAAATAAAGGATCTCGGAAAATTGAAGTACTTTCTTGAGATTGAAGTTGCTCGGTCTTCAAAAGGCATCTTTCTCTCTCAAAGTATGTTCTTGATCTTCTATCTGAGATTGGTTTGTTGGGATGCCATCCTTGTGACACACTTCTTGAAGTTAATACTCAAGGATAAAGAAGATGAACCAATTGATAATGGCCGCTATCAGCGGTTGGTGGGAAAATTGATTTATCTCTCACACAGAAGGCCAGATATTGCCTTTGCAGTGAGTTTGGCAAGTCAACTCATGCATAACCCTTATTCCACTCATATGGAGGTTGTTCTTCGTATCCTTCATTATTTGAAGTCAGCTCCTGGAAAAGGGATTCTTCCATCTCCTCGTGATCATCTTCGAGTTGAGGCCCACACAGATGGTTATTGGGGTGGATCCTAATAGGAAATCTATTTCAGGATATGTTACACTTGTAGGCGGTAACCTTGTCAGGTGACACTGCAAGAAGAAAAATGTAGTAGCAAGGTCTAGTGCTGAAGCAAAATTCTACGCTATGGCACAAGGAATCCGTGAATTACTGTGGCTCAGGAGTTTACTCTGTGAATTACTATGGCTTAGGAGCTTATTCCAAGACCTGGGTGTTCCTATTCATCTTCCAATAATTTTATATTATGATAACCACCTAGCAATTAGCATTGCCCATAACCCAGTACAACGCGATCATATGATGCATGTGGAGATTGATAGACACTTCATCAAGGAGAAACTAGAAAGTGGACTGATTTTTGTACCCTTTGTTAAGTCAGGATAACAGTTGGCTGATGTATTCACTGAGGGATTGGGTGTAAAAGTTTTTCATCCTAATTTGTTCAAATTTGGCATGTGTGACATCTATGCACCAACTTGAGGGTGAATGTTAAAATATGTATTGTATGCCGCAGGGGCATACTGGGCTTTTCCCCCGTCTAGCCAACTCATTAATTAGATTAGGAGGGGTATATTTGTAACTCTTTCCTCTCGCTCCTTTTATTATAAATAAAGGGTTTGGCTGGTCTTATAACCATCCAAGCATTCAGTTCTAATTCTCTCTGTTAACACGTAGTATAATCATGCCCTCCCTAGATAAGCTGATCTTTTGTTTAGATCACCAGTAGCTGTTAAGGAACAATCCAAGCTCTGACACTGAACGTAAAATCGTTCTTTATCAGTAAACATGATGGCATTCATCAAATGAACAATGAATAACATATAAACAAACCATCACAGGCACCTCCTTTTGTATCAATGTGTATGCATGAAAAGAACATTGCTTGAGGTTTTTTTTTTTAGGGGGAGGGGGGGGAACTTGTACTAGAACAGCCTCTGAGAATTTCAGTGTCACTGGATCTTGTTTTCCATGCAAACTGTAACTTAAAGTCTAAACTTTAGTTTTTCTTCTTTTCTTCCACCTTGTTCTGTTATCTGTTTGAGTAGGCAATGAAGAACAGAAGAAGAACTTATTCAGAAGAGCAATGAGGAATAAAAGCCTGTCTCGAACACAAGAAAACACTCTAGAATTATAATCTCCTTGTATAGATTAAGACTAAAAAAAACCTTATTTATCCAGTATTCCATATATTTAAGGATCGAACAACTATATGACACAGTTAGGACACATGTCACCTTATAAATCAAAAGACACCACCATATCCTTCGTAGGACCTAGAATGCTGAATAAAGTGTGGAATGACCATACAGTCATGATCAAAAGCCCATGGAATATGAGGCATCTTAACCTGATATTATCTCACGATGAATGCATATGCTTTCCTCCATGTATATTGAAGACTGAAATTCATAAATTAAATCTTTTATTGTGGGTAAGCTGGTACTCTAAGAATGAAATTTTCATCAAATTAAAAGGGAAAATTACCAAATACAGTCCTTCCATTGGGGCATGAACAGCTCCTTTCAACAAAGCAACCAATAGCCAAAACGCATCTTCTTCACTCATATACAGAAGTAATAGGCCAGCTAAAAATCCCATTCCCTGCATGGTAAACCATTTCAATGTCACACGTACTCTAGAAACTTCAAACTGGGAATGAAGTCTGCTTTATGAACTAAAGCAAATTACAATCTAAACAACAGGATTTAGGTTTTCTACATCCAAACCTGAACATATCCAACATCTCTGTCAAACACAGAGTATGCTTTTAAGACATTGTAGAGTGACCGTTGACCTGGCCCATGTCTCTGCTGAAAGAAAACATGTGAAGGAAAAGTACGAGAAATATCTCGAATAATATCCAGTTCTGAAGTTGATGTTTCATAGATCAATAGTTGCTGCATCATAAAACAGCTTAATCAGGACAAGAAGAAAAACAAAAACAACAAAGGAAATGATAGCAGAATTAACAGGAATGCCAGCATCCAATCCAAGATAATGAAGGAACCATCACATAAAGAGACAAAATATCCTGTCTCAGAGTGCTATTCACTCAGTGATGTGACACAGTTGACACAGTGATGCAACTAAGCTCCATGTTGATGTCCGCCAACTTGAGAATAATCAGTAAATAACAGACAAGGAATTAAATATGGATTCACATCCAGCCATGCACAAAGCAAGATCTTTTCTGTTGCCCATGTGTCGAAGGTTCTCTCAGTATTTCAGTCCCACATGTGATCTGCTTGTTATGTAACTTCATCACTAGCTTAGCACATTAGTTCAAGACTCACCACCAAGTCATTCCCCATACAACTAAGCATAGTTGTCGAGGCATAAACCCAAGGCGATAGAGAAGGGTAAAAAATTAAGGCGACACCAACAAGGTGCCTAGGCATCGCGACCAAGGCGCCAGTCCAGGCTGAGCCGCCTGGCCGCCTTGACAACCTCGCAACTAAGAAAATCAGTTGGCCCGGTACCCATCAAAACCATTAATATACATGATAAGAAAAGGGAGAAAATCCAAAGGATAGTGGATACTTAGGTGTTTTTCGTTCTTCTTTTATTTTTTTTCAATAGGCGTAAAATTAATATGCATTTATCTTCTTCTGCAACATAAAGGACATAACTTCATCTAAATTTGGATTGCACAAGTTGGTACAAAATATAAAATGGGCCTTGTTACATCTATGCAGTACAATAAGACATGAAGGAATTAAAAGCATAAAATAAATAAAATAAATAAAAATAAATAAATAAGAATAAGAAGAAGAAGAAGAAGAAGAAGAAGAGAGGAAAAGAGGAAAAGAGTCTACTAGAGTTCAGTTAATGATAACAAGCATAGATTTTAATTTTCGAACTTCAAATAAGTGGTTCTGACCCTAGTTAGCGGGTTTCCTTTTTTACAGTTTTAAACGAGTATTGCCATTTGTTTCCCAAAGATTCAGGAAAAAATGGCAAATGGCAAGCATGCCCATTTTAAACGTGTTTACACATTTCCGTTATTTCCCCTTTTATTACAGTGGACTTGTTTACTACAATGCCTTACTTAATTGACCATATTTCTCCCTTCCCAACTCCGATCGATCGGATTCTTTCACCGACGTAAAGCTGACTCGAAGGGCTACATTTATCATGACATTACCTTCAACTCAAGTTCAATACATGGACCCCGAAATTGAGCAACAAACTGATGCATTTACGAAAAAGTGTTTTAAAGTGACGACTCCCAACTCCAACTGAACATGTGATAATCTAGGCGTTTGTTGACTATGTTGACAATAATATACAACATCATAGCCAAACCACATTGCTCAAAAGCACTTCGGACATGTTTTTTGGTATGGTGTGAATTTAGAATTGATGTTGGATGATGTCTTAGAACTTATATTGGGTTGTGGGAATATTAATGCATTAATGTTGAATTAAATAGTTGTTTTTAGCATAGATGCAAATATTTATTTGAGTAATATTGCCCTTTTTTTGCCCCTTTTTTTCTGAAATCTACACGTTTAAAACCTGTACAGTCCGTTTTCCTTTTTTCCATTCTTTTTTTCCTTACCGCTTGTTTGACCATATCATTTGGAGTTATTCACCGTTTAAAACCGGTACTGTCTGTTTCCATTTCTTTGCCGTTCCCGTTTCTGCTAACTATGGTTCTGACCCATTTTGTGCAATTAGCAGATTGTGGAATAAATCACAACTAACCTATCAAAAGATCCCCACACCACATCATGTCAGAATAACTTTCGCATTACCCAATAGTACTTCAAGTAAATTTTTAATCACTGAAGCAATCATGTAGCTTAGAGCCTTAGACTAACTTTACAATATGCTCTAGAAATCATGGAAACCATTTAAGAAGGGAGCATAAATCCTTCGAAGCATTTGACTATAAACAATGCAACACAACAAATGGCAAAGTACCAGACAAAAGAAATGTAGATTTCAGAAGATTATAAAAGAAAGAGGCAGGAGGTCCCACTGATGCACATAGAATGTTCTCCAAGCAATACAGCCACATGAAGAAGAGGAACCAGGCCTCCCCATAGCCTTAAGTTCATCAAGTAAACCAATTTTGGATCAGGCCAGACCAGCTCTGGTCTGGGTGTTTTTCTGGTTCACCCAAAACCAGAACTGTGGGGATTTTGTTTTATTTTATTTCTAGTATCTTTAGATTGGATTTGGTTTCTAATTTATTTCTATTACCTTTAGATTAGGAACTTTCTGTTTCGAAGTCTGTAAAAAGGAAACCTATCTCTCTACATATGCGGTAGGTTCTTATTAGTTGCTATTTTCTTGTTTTTATTTTCTAGTTACCCTAGTGTACAAGGCAGCCCTACTACATACATGGGAGTGTTCTTAGACACTTTCTAATTCTGTTTTTTCCTTTTCTAGAGGCATTGTTATCCTCTATATATTGTAAGGGCCATAGTGCCCACCCCCCTCGATTTTGAAGTTGAATGCATTTTGGCTTTTGTACCTTTCTTAGCTGTGAGATGCAGTAGCTTGGTGAGATGCTGTCCTAGGCCACAGGTCACATGCCTTGGTCAGATCTTTTTTTTTTTTATTTCCACTTTCCTTCTATTACTATTTCCCAAGCCTGTTCGAGCCTTGCTGCAGAAGCTGTGTTGCTGATCTACTGGAGAATTGGAGAACTTACTGCCGATTACATCTAAGGTTTGAAGCCCAATATCAGTCTTTCTACACCCTACGGCCAGCTATTCTGGGAGTTCTTTTGCAGTGACTGTTTTACCTCTTATCAGTCAATCTGTCCAGCATATCCTTGCAATATTTGGGAGTTTCATCTACTTGATGTAGATGCACATCCATGGACCGATCCAAACCCATCTGGGTATCCAGACGGAGATGAGGCTGATCCATATTTGGTTACTTGGTCTAGTAGGATTTTAGTAAATCTTATTTATTTTGGAATATTATGCAATATTTTATTTTAAGTAGGATACAAAGGGAGATATTAGTTTCTTAATTTATTTTAGTTTCTTTGATTGAGTTAGTTTCCTAATTACAGTTGGTTTCCTAGTTTCGTTTTGAACTAGTTTTCTTTTAGGATTTGTGTCCATGTTGGAGTCTTTTATTTGCCCATTTACTATGCTTGTAACTGATAGAGTAATTAGAGAATAGAAAATATGAATTGAGTAAAGTGTTTGAGAGCCTACAGGCGTGTGTGCGACTCTTCCCCCCCTTCTTTGTGTGATTGTTCCCTTCCCCCTGCAACTCTGAGACCCATCTCAGGTAATTCTTCCCTACCCCTACCAGCCTTCCATCAATTGGTATCAGAGCCGAAGGATCCCCATTCCTTCCCTTCCATCTCTTTTTTCCCCTTTTCATTCTACCTCCTTGCTCTGATACCAATTGATGGAGGGCCGGTAGGGGTAGGGAAGAATTCCCTGAGATGAGTATTAAAGTTGCAGGGAGGGGAAAATCGCACAAAGAAAGGGGGGAATAGTCGCACACACGCCCGCAAGCTCTCAAACACTCAAAACTCAATTCATATTTTCTATTCTCTAATTACTCTATCAGTTACAAGCATATTAAATAGGCAAATAAAAGACTCTGACATGGAAACAAATCCTAAAAGGAAACCAGTTCAAAACGAAACTAGAAAACCCACTGTAAATAGGAAACTAACTCAATCTAAGAAACTAAAATAAATTAAGAAACTAATATCTCCCTATGTATCCTACTTAAAATAAAAGATTACATAATATTCCAAAATAATTAAGATTTACTAAAATCCTACTAGACTAAGTAACCAAATATGGATCGGCCTCATCTCCGTCTGGATACCCAGATGGGTTTGGATCGGTCCATGGGTGTGCATCTACATCAACTCCCCCGGTGTTGAGAAAAACTCGTCCACGAGTTTTGTAGAACGGAAGAATCAACACCAATCGGTTAGCATCCATCCTTGCATGTATGAAGTCACCATCGAAACCAAGATCGAATGATATGAAATCCACGACGCGAAGTTTATTGGTGAAGTAGTGACTTGGAAAAATAAAATCGATCAGTTCACTGAAGAGCTCAACCGATTTAATTTTTTCCACAAGTTGATCTTCAACTTCTAACAGTATCATCTCATCTTCTAACACTAGTGATTCATCTTCTGGTTCGTTTTCCTGTCGTTTAACGGCTGAGATCACATGGTTGAAGGTAGAGTGTGCTAGGGATTTGAAATCCATGCAACGCCATTGAGCCTCATTGAGCTTCACTTGCATCAATTGCATTTGTTGACGGATATCCAATAAAAGATCCAGATCCATTAGTCAGCTTTGCTTCCTTTTTTTTTTCTTTTTTTTAGTCAAGGGAGGGCAGAATTGTAAATAGATGAAGTGCACTTTAAGTCACCAAGGGATGTCACGTGTGGGCAAGGGAATAGTTGAAAATGACAAAAATAGAGGACAAAAGGGAATAATGGAGGAGGGGAGGAGTATTACAGGAAGTTCACAAGTGTTTAAGGAAAAAAAGGAAGAATCAAAGAGGAGATCATGGGTTGAGGTTTACCGACGGAGGAGTCCTCCTCCTTGAAGACGGAACCAGCGGGCAGCGGGAGTCGGCTTCGAGAGGGAGAGATAGTCTCGCGATGGGGCTTCGCAAGTATGTACCCTGTCTTTTCTCTCTCTTCTCGCCTTCTTTCTTCTCTTCTTCTTCTTCTTCTGTTCTTTCTTCCTTTTTTTTCTTTTTTTTCATTTTTTTTTCTCTTTTTTTGGGTTATGTCTATCTTTCTCTGCTGCACTGCTGTCCTTTTTTTTGTTTTTTCACTCAACAAAACCCTAAAATAGGGTTTAGAAGGATTCTCTCTTTTTCCCGCTAGCTCCTTCTTCTTCTTCTTTCTTCTATCTTCTGTCTTCTGTCTTCTGTCTTCTTCTGATTCTCTCTTCCTGTTTTTGGCTTGCTGATTCTTACTCTCTCGTCTCTGCTTCAACCCTTCTTTCTTCTTTTTTTTCTTTGCTAGAACCCTAGCAACAGGGATTTGACATGGGTTTTGGGTTGGGTCAACTGTTCTGTGTTGAACAGAGACACGACTTTTTTTTTTTTTGTTTAATTATTGTTGGCAGAAAGCCTAGGACGAGGGGAAGTAGGGGCGGTGGGGCTGTCTTTGGAAGATGGGTATATAGGGGGTAAGGTGAAAGACTCGACCTCTCGGTTTCAGGTATTTTTTTTTTTTTTTTAGCTCTCTACAGAGCAAGGAGGTAGAATGGAAAGGGGAAAAAAGAGATCGAAGGGAAGGAATGGGGATCCTTCGGCTCTGATACCAATTGATGGAGGGCCGGTAGGGGTATGGAAGAATTCCCTGAGATGAGTCTCAGAGTTGCATGGAGGGAAAAATCGCACTAAGAAGGGGGGGAAGAAGAAACACACACACAGGCCCTCAGGCTCTCAACACTCAAAGCTCAATTCATATTTTCTATTCTCTAATTACTCTATCAGTTACAAGCATATTAAATAGGCAAATAAAAGACTCCAACATAGAAACAAATCCTAAAAGGAAACTAGTTCAAAACGAAAGTAGGAAACCAACTGTAAATAGGAAACTAACTCAATCGAATAAACTAAAATAAATTAGGAAACTAATATCACCCCATGTATCCTACTTAAAATAAAAGATTACATAATATTCCAAAATAAATAAGATTTACTAAAATCCTACTAGACCAAGTAATCAAATATGGATCAGTCTCATCTCCATCTGGATACCCAGATGGGTTTGGATCGGTCCATGGGTGTGCATCTACATCACTACTGTTAGTATCCTTCACTCTACCAGAAGCCAAACTCCATCCACTGGTTAGATCTGTAGAAATCAGGAAGTTTCTAATTCTGATCCTACTTACTAATTTCAGAACTGAGTCAATATTTTTTAATCTAACCATTAGATTTCAGTCAAACTTTGGGGAATTGTTCAGCACATTGTAAGGCCTATTCGACCTTGTTTCCAACCCCATCTGATCCCTGGTTTATTAGATATCAGACGATAGTTGTCATGGTGTCTAGGCGACCCAAGGCAAGGTGTTGGAGGGGGCCTAGACGCAAGGCAAAACCAACAAGGCACGACTTGACAACTATATTAGAACCATTCTATTCTGGTCCTGCAACAATACCCAGAAGTTCTACCTTGCGGATGGATTCTATAGTTTCTGTGTACTGAACCTAGAACCCCATTAAAACATAACTTCGTTAGTCAATGTTTGATGAAATGGGATAAAATGGAGTACCTCATAAACTCCTGGGTTCATTAACAAGAGGTCTCGACTTCCAGAGATCAACTGCCATACCAGACCCCTTAAGCAATCAGGAACGCCTTTTCTGATTCGCCTTTTAACCACATGAGGTTTTCTTCTGAGATAATGTTTCCAATCACTTCCACCAACACCAATCATCTTCCTCCACTTTCTGACCCGTCTTTCCTCCCTGAAAACGAACCATATTCATAAACAAAATAAGGGTAAGGTTAATATATAAAAAACAAATTCATTCAACACAAGTACACGCTCCAATGTGCACAATAAGGTTAAAAGAAACACCCCGGACAAGAGATAACCACCTATACAACCTAAGGAGGTAGGAAGATTATTAAAGGAATGTTGCGGGCAAACCTGGATATAACTATCGGGGAGGATCCTATCGTAGTGCTAAAAATTGAGGGTTACCATATGGATTTTTTACTAGGTCTCAATGATTCTCGGTGTTGTGACCTAGTCAGAGATGGCTCCAAAATCTGGTTTTGGGAGGATGTTAAAGAGGGTCATCAACCTCCTGCTGTGTCTTTCTACATCTATATACCCTGTTACATACTTCCATCACAAATATGCCTTGGTTTAACTTCATCTAGGTAATTTTGGTTTATTGAACTGAAAGCAGCTACTAATTGTTGGATATGGAAAAATGTACTCAGGGAATGTTCTCTGTTAGGTCTTACTATGGATCAGGCTTTGAAGAACCTGATATGGGATTTCTTTTCATAGGTATGAAGTTTCTTTTACCAACTGGGCATAATTTGTTTCTTAATTAAACGACTACCCCCTAAGGTTCTGCTTAGTGCATTTGTGAGGAAGGTAATAATTGATATTCAATTGCAATGTCCATATTCTGCCTCATATGTCCGTGCTCATAGGAAGATATTTGTGAGATAGGCTAAAGCATCAAAGGATTTCCAAGATGTTTGCATTTTTCTTAAGGCTGCATACATAATGACCCTCCCCAGACCCCGCAGCGAAGGAACCTCGTGTACTGGGTCCTTTTGCGTTTTTCTTAAGGGTTCATAATGGCTGGACTTTATTTACAGTTCAACGGCACTCAGACATGTTTATTTTGTTCAGATTCAGCTATTCTTTTTGTAGAGATACACTCTGATCATACCATTGTAATCTACTTCCTCTTCTTCCCTCTAATACAATTTAACCTTTTGACTATTCGAAAAGAAGCTCGGTCTTGTGTGAAAAGAAGGGTTAAAGTTGAACTAGAAGAAGCAATTTCAAACTACTGCAACAGGAATTGAAAAAGAAGATTCAGTAATGACCAAAAAATTTGCAGATTAAATAAGTAATACAAATATTCCCCTCTTGACATATAAACAATTTCCCCTTCTATTTTGGCATATTAATTGAATTTCAGGAAAATCCACAATAATGGTTAAGGAGTTAAGTTAAACAACTCAACTCAACTCAACTCAGCCTTTTCCCAACTAAATGGGGTCTGCTAAATGGATCATTTTTCTCCAATCAGCTCTATTCAAAGCCATACTTGTTATAATGTTGTAAAATCCAATCATGATTTGACATAGGAAAAACCCTTGTCAATCCTGGACAGAAAAGGAACAGTGATGCAGTTATACAACTCAACTCAACTCAACTCGTATTATCCCAACTAAATGGGGTCGGTTACAAGCATCATTTTTCTCCATTCAGCTCTCTTCAAAGCCATACTTATTACTTACAAGTCATAAGCTATGCATGTCCCTCCTCAACACTTCTCCTAGAGTCATTTTAGGCCCACCCCTAGCTCTTTTAACTCCTTCAATCTGAACCAAATCACCCCTCCGTACTACAGCATTCAAAGGCCTCCATTGCATATGTCCATGCCACTTCAAACGACTTTCATGCAACTTAACATATATCAAAGCTACTCCTAAATAGATCTAATTTGCTCATTCATTATTTTATCTTTTCTACTTTTACCACTAGTCCATCTCAACATCCTCATTTCAGCTATACTTAATTTGTTTATATGTTGGTTTTTCTCTGTCAAACATTCAGCTCCATACATCATTGTTGGTCGTATAAGTGTCCTATAAGACTTCCCAATGTTCTATTGATTTTTAAAGGAATAAGTCATTTACACAACACTCCAAATGCAACCCCTCCACTTCATCCACCCTTTTTTAATTCTTTGTGCAACATTATCCTCTATTTCTCCTTCTTTATTTATGATTGAACCTAGGTACCTAAAACTTTCATGTTGCAGTATCTCCCCATGATCACTTTTCACCTCGTCCCTTTCAGTTCTATTGTTACTAAAGTTATGTTCAGTTTTTTTTTTCTATTTATCTTAAAACAATTTGATACCAAGGCTGATCTCTATAATTCCAACTTCACATTTATCTCTGCTTTTGTTTCATTCAACAAAACAATATCATCAGAAAAAAGCATACACCAAGGGATTTGATCTTAACTGTCTCTAATCAGCTCGTCTATGATTAGAGCAAACAAATATGGATTTAAAGTCGATCCTTGACATAATCCAATTGTAATTGGGAATTCACTACCCTCCCCCTCCCCCTCCCCCTCCCCCCCTCCGCAGTTCTTACACTAGTCACTACACCACTATACATATCTTTAACTATGTCCACATATTTATTCGGAACACTTTTCTTCTCTGATACTTGCCAAATTAACTCTCTAGGGACTCTATATTAAGTTTTTTCCAAGTCAATAAAGAAGGGAGATTGTTCTTACATTCTTCAAGTCTTTCCATTAGTCTCCTAAGCAAATAAATTGCTTTTGTGGTTGGTCTTCATGGCATAAAACCAAATTGGTTATCGGAAATATTATAAAACTCAATAGACTAACAAACTTGAGCAGGAAAGAAGCTATCTATTATAGTACAAGAAAACATGAACCACAATACATTACTTATCCTCTCGATACAAATATATTCAAAAGAAAGGTCTTGCAGCCTCTTTATGTTAGAATGGGCTTGTTTTTGGTCTGCAGTAGATTGTTGCATGTGAACAGACAATGCACAGACCACTGCAGCAATCCATATGGCAAAATTTAATCCAATGGACCTTAACTACATGGTAAAAGAGGAGACCCTCAACGGTTAACATCTTTCAATTTTAAAAGCAAAGGGTTCATCACAATGCAAATCAGGCTACAAGGATAACATTAAGAGGAAAAAGCCACATTAATTTCCAATTCACTGATTAAACCGGGTGGTATTAGCCCCCCATGGACTGCCTTAATAGAAAAGTAATGGAGATGTCTCTATAAAGGCTTTTTTTTTAATAAGCAACCAAGTGAAATTTGCTAGATCAAAAGCAATAGGGACAGAAAGTACAAAGCCCCAAATACAATCACAAGGAAAAAGACCCAAAACAAGAAAGAAAATAATGAAAAGCCCACACTACTCAGACAAAGGGAGAGAATTCCAGAAAGCCAACCAACTCTAACTACTCTTCGCCTAGCCAGGAGATCAGCCATGTCATTTGCTGACCTAGGTTGCCAAAAAACGAGCAGTTCACATGAGGGAAAATGCTCTTTATAAACTAATAACATAAGCAAACCTACAGGGACCATCTGAGGTAGACCTGAACCAACAAATGACTGTGGCAGTCACCCTCCACTATGGTGTTATGAGAGCTTCCATCCAAGCATGCTCGATGAAATTTCTAAAATCTAATATATACAGAAAGATCTGTACATGTAGTAATGATAGTAGAAATAGCAACTTGATTAAATGACAAGCGAAATATTTGGATCATAAAAGCAATAAATCCAATGCTCTCCTTGGAAAGTGCCTCTGGGAATTTCCCCTTCAAGGTAATAGCTTCAAGTGCCACTGTTTCACAGGATGTATGGAACAATTCAAAGAATTGGATAGCCTTTAAGGTGATTGTCTGCCTTGGATATCAAATCAGCTATCACCACCCTCCAAGTGTTAAATGCAAATATTATTTAATTTTGGACAAACATTTGGAGGGGCAAAAACTTCCGCTCAGAGTTTTCTACCATGAATGGTTCATTCAAAAAAATACTCTCATTTATCTTTCAATAATATCTCCTTCGATGAGAATTTCTTGAAACTTCAGTGTCCAAAAGTTTTAGGGAATATAGAGGTAGAGCTGCTTTTTCACTCGTTTAAATAAACAAGACATCAATAACACTCCAATTACCAATATCTTTGGTTGCCTCAATGGAAAAATCTTCATATTTTCTATCTTGGAAACCAGGGATCAATTACTGGCACCGTAAAGCCAACAAAAAAGATAACACTCTAATTCATGTTGTCTCCAGAACCTCATCGTTTCATTAAAAGACTCATGTTTTCCTCAATAATTTTATCCTAGTTCCACAGAATATCAGAATATCAGAATGATTCACTTTTAGAGCCCAAAAAATAATTACAATGGGTCATCTCTCAAGAAAATCAATTGTGTGACATGGTAAGAGGAGGGACTGGAGAAGGAACGTTTCTTTGCATGTGTTATCACAAATTGAGAGTGAAATAGTATATAATGCTTCCATGCACTCTAATGTGGTAACAGTAAAACAGATATATAAAATCACTTCCTAAATGAATGAATTCCCTTGGATACCAGTGGTTCAGACATGTCCAACGAAAACCACAGATTGGACAAGTGAGAATGAGTTATTGTGCAAACTCAAAAAGGAGGGTAAAATGACTTGAAGTTGAAGTAGCTCGTGGGCCTACATGGTCTGATGAAGTTAGTTTGGCTGAGTTGTAGAAGCCAATAAGAGGCGGAGGTTTTGAAGTGGGAGCAGAAACATAAAAGGCAACTGTCTTTAAATGTTGATTCTAATATATTTATAAATTACTAACTTTATTGCTGGAACTTCTAAGATGAATGAGTTAATGGCAAGATCTCATGAAAGATCTCACAACTCCTACCAATTCTTGGGAAGCTTCTTCAAACACTAATAATTCAAAAGTTTGTGCATGAACATATCTAGATCTCTTTGTCAGATTTGGGACTCCATCTCTTTTGACATCAACTCTAAGATCTCAGGTGCCTCTTACCCCATGTATTGACTCCCCAATGAACAGGCATACTGTTGTATCCTGATTCATGGGGCCTTTCCATCTCCTTTTTTTTATTCCCTTCTTTCTTCTTGAGGACTGATCTTTGTGATTTTTTCCCCCATATTAGGTGCTGCTGTATTTTTCTTTTCTTTCCTTGGAAATGAATTTTTTATTCACCCAAAACAAAAATCTTTACCATGTTTGCAATTACAAAACAAAGATGGTGCCAAGACTTCACATGTAGTTTTCTCTAGATAAGGGTATAATTGAAAAGGTATAAGTACAATATATGTCTCCTCTACCACTATGTTCCAGATGACCCATTCACTGAACCTGTCAAAGCTAATAATAATTGGTTCTAAAAGTATTCAATAAAGAATATAATGCTAAAACTAGCAAAATAATCATGTTACAACATTCTCTGTGGTCCTTTAATAACAGAAGTACTTCTTTGAAAGAAAAGGAAAAAGAGTGGGCATGTAAGAGCCAAAACTGCAAAATCATACCTCTCCTGTTCATTGGTAGACCTGCTTTTGGTTAGGCCTTCGGGTGAGCCATTTGGTTCTTGCTTTATGAACCCAAACCTGTCCACTGCTTTAATAGGAGGAACAGGACCCGGTTCTAAATCATCTATTGTTTTCCTCTCCATTCCACTATCTCAAATAGTTTCTCTCATTCCAGAGGAAATTTGATAAGGACATTCTTTGCCTCAAAATGACCACTAGTCACAGAATAGGGATCTAATTGACACACAAAGAAACGAAAATAAATTTACAAATCAAGTATACAAAACTGAACTAATTGATCGAAGAAAAAACCACGGCAGCTAAAATTTTGAAAATCCCAAAGATGATAAGATTAGTCACTACCTGATGAATAGTGCTATATTGGTAAAATCAGAATTTTATATCATTGAAATGAAAACTGTTGAATCAGCGAATCATATAAACACATTTTTAATAAAGGATAAGGAGATATGTATCAATATATATAGAAAATTGGAAATAGAAACCAATGATATCGAACAAGGGCAGAAAATGTGATGTTTATGCCGCTAGTACAACTGCCAGAAATCATCTAGTAATATAATTCCAAGTATATGAACTTAATAAACCAAATGAAGAACACTGAAATATGTTTTACCTACAAAACCCATTTGCCAGAACCCCAAAACACATGTACAGAGTGAACATTTAAACCATAATCTCGATTAAAACAATCAAAACTTATCGAAATTTACTCCAAGAAGCTAAGTAGCCAATATAAGTATCCAGAAGAATAAATCTAAGACCAAAATGACATTAAGATGCAGCAGAGATATGAAACCAGAGAATTAGTTACTATGACACTATACGATTCGAAAACAGAGATAAAACATTGATCACAGAAAGAAGGCAAAAAAGCAGGAATCGAGATACCCTGCTCAACAGATGATGAAACAATTAAACAACCCACGATGATCAAAATAATATACGGAAAGTCTAACATAGATATACCAAATTAAAACACCAGAAATTTTTCTGAGTAGAATTTAACTGGGTTCATCTCTAAATGATAATTTGCTCTAAAAGATGATGAAACGAATAAAGAACCCCCGATGATCAAAATAAAATACGGAAAGTCTGACATTGTTGTACTAAAATTAAAACACCAGAAAATTTTTTGAGTAGAGTTTAACTGGGGTTCATCTCGAAATAATGAATTTGCTCGAAAGGAAGACATGTCAGCCGAGAAAAACTCGCTTGCTCAATATAAATATAGAATGCCTTCAGAAAACCCACCTCTCACCTCTTAACATGTGGGCTTGTTCGAAAACTTCGCAGTAGACAGAAGAAAAGACATAAAAGCGAAATATACTTCTCACAATCTTTGCCGATGACACCCTCTCCCAACATTCCATCAACGACCAGAGTTACTCGTATTTCCAAATATAAAAATTAGGCATTTCCTGCTTGGTCAACCATGATGTTTTCGCGATTTCACCGTTAGATGTCTAAGGAATGATCTAAGACACATATCAAATTTCATACCTATGTTCATATATATAATATTTTTTCCTATGTATGTCCATGTATCTTCCAAATCTTGTCTTCAATCAAATTTTCCAAACCTGGTTGAAAATTTTTTTTTTTTTCTAAGACTATTGCTAGAAAATTTGGGGCAAAAATTATTCGTCAAATTTAAGCCAAATTTCCAAAATTTGGATCCTTCATAGTCAATGTACATATTGGGGTCAATGGGCCAGGTTGATCTAAGTTTTTTAAAACCCTAACCCAATCCTGAGGTCACTTAACTCAAGCCAATCCCAGCTCAACCCTAGGTCGAGTTAGGATATCTCAGCCCAAGTCGAACCCAGTCTAGCCCTAATGGACCCTAATTGGGTTATATTAGCCCAACCTAGCTTGGTCCTGTAATTCTAAACCATAGCCCACCCTATGGGCTAAAATCTCAATCCAGGCCTTGTTCGAACTCAGGGTGGGTTCGGGCTGACCGGGCTTTTTTACACACCTAGTACATACTTTCTTGGAGTTTTGGTCGTCCAAATTTCTTGTTGATTTTATTTTGCAGTATATCAAACTCCTTACATGTTGAAAGTTGACATGTGAATAGAGTAGGAGTGTCGATTTTAGGCCCACAGAGCCCAACACATTTATAAACAGATAGTACACAGTGCAGCCGCCTAGCCTAATGAGCGCCCAACCGGCCCGACACATTTACAAGCCCGACTTGAACCGACTCATTTTAGCCCGACCGCTTTAATACTACTTGTATTTTTAAAATTTGTTTGTATTTAATGCTAAGGTTATGTGATATGTACAGTTGAGATGGTGGTGATTGTTATCTAAATATTTATTTTTTTCAAGCATAGTTTAATTGATTTAAACTTGCTCAAACTAGGTTGTGTAGGCATGGTTTAATTGATTTAAGTTCTGATGGGTTAAAGACCAAGTACCTTAGTAACTTAGTTACTTTGCTCATATTTGGCTTAATCCATTTTAACTATGTGATCTTTCTTTGTTATGCCCATTCTTGCCTCATTTTATTGGTATTCCTTTCAAGCACATTTAAAAGACCAATTTTAAAGAGGACCCGTTTAAAGCCTGTTTAAAGTAAAATAGGTTTATGGTCTGGTTAAGACCCGATTAAGGCCTGTTTATGGCAGTCCGATTATCAGTGCCATGCCCGCACTAGCTAAGCTCGTTTAGCTTAACGGGCGTTCAAGATGCAGCCCTAAAAATTGACCAAGCCCGATTAGGCCTCGACCAAGACCGACCTAGCCCGATCGATTGACACTCCTATAATAGAGTACCTTGGGATATATTTGTCCATCAAACTCCATAAGACGTTCAATGTGGCAGAAATTGGCTTCCAACCAGGGATATCTTCTAGTTGGTTGGGCCTAGGGATGTCAACCGGTCGGGTGGGGCCAGTCTCGGTCAAGCTTAATCGAGCTTAACCACTTAGAAGCCTTGCACCATGAACACCCATTTAAGTAAATGAGTCTAGCTTTGGGGGGCATGATATGGTTTATAATCGAGTTGGTCAGTGTTGAGGTTTAATCGAGCTTCCTTAAACGGGTCTTAACAGAGCCTTAACCGGGTTAGAAACCTATTTAAGTCTAAACGGACTCTAAACGTGCCTACCTAAAAATTCTTTTGTTAAGTTGGTTTAATGCCCATAAATATGTTAGGCAAATCTTTAATAAAAAAGATGAATGATATGAGACTATGGTTGTTCTTACAAAGATTAATAAGAGATTATGACATTTACAACTTACAAAATAAAGCTTAATTAAATCAAATCCTATTACAAAGCAAAGGGTAAAAAAGTTTAATTTGTTTATTACTAGTAGTGGGAAAATATAAATTTTATGTAGTATTAAAGGGGGTCGAGCTGGGCGGGCTACAACGAGTCGGTTCAAGTCGGGGCATATAACGTGTCAGTTCGGTGGGAGCCCAACGGGCTAGCTGCTTGCATTTTGAACGCCTGTTTAATAACGTGTCAAGCCCGACACGTTTATTAATAAAGCCGGTCCAAGTCGGGGCCATAAACGTGTTGGGCTAGGTCGGGCCTACCTGTACGGGCTCAAAATTGACACCCCTAGTTGGGCCGACCATGCATCTAGTTTGGGCAAGGGTATACCTAATTATGATGTGTGGCATATCTAATCTTTAAAAGGACCTCTTGAATGGTCATCCAGAACACTGACCTAGATGCCTAGCAATGGTCTCATGGTTTATACTTTTGGGATGGATCAGTATTGGCTTTTGGAATACTTGACATGCTCAACAGTTGAATGGATCAGACAAAAAAAAAAACATAATTACTTACTTGGCCACCCCTTGTACTATGGCCAAATTGCTTTATACCCCATGAAATCGAACGGTGTTAACTACTATTAGTGGTTAAATGGAAAATACCATTTTACCCTTATGAGTCATTGAACTATTAAACTTGTGAAATTGAAATAACTAACTTACAACTTAAGGTATTAACCTAAAAATATCCAAATTCATCGCTGCCGGAAGTGACGGTGAAGAAGAAGACTAATTGCTGCAACTCCTTAGTGAAAGTAGAGGAAGATTGCAAGTACTGGAGGGTCATTGGTTGAAGGGATTGCTGGGAAAGGGAGAGACTGAAGGAGTGAGTCTTGTTATAAAGAAGTACATGATGTTGAAATATAATCAATGTTGCTGAGATAGCTTGGCTTCCTTGCTTGTTGTATCAAAGAGGATCCACATAGATGTTCAAGCAGCCGAACTGGGTTCGTTGAGCCGTATCATAATAGATACACTCCTTAAGGTTTGGAACATTCACTACATGAGTGTAACCGGAGTATAGTGTGTTTTACCTCCAAGATGAAACGATCATAGAATGGTTGTCTGATCACACATAAACTTTGATTATTTGGGATAGTAAGGGTAGGCTCACCAAATATGGTTTAGAAGAATGGTTTGAAGTGTCACACCCCGTTCACACAGAACCGGACCAGTGACCGAGTTAACTCCGGTTAACCTAAACCTGTCAGGATCATCTGATACAATACCCCACCACAGCATACCCACATCTAAAATAAGTGTTCAAAAGTTCAACAGAAGACATAAATTACCTGTAAATATCCCCAATATATTTGATACCCAAATTGTAGTATATAGCTAAGTACATGTGGGCCCGCAAGCATAATATTTACACAAAAAGAATAACAATTTACGTATCAAGTACACAAAAGGGGAGGTCATCCAAAAAATCAAAAAGCGAAATCCGGTACAGTATCATTACTGCAGTCTCGCAGCATAGCCCTCGCACAAGCAATCAACACCGTGCACATACTCCTCAGGGACCCACCAATCCTCAACAGGAAACTCGACTGTGGGGCCCGACTCCTGATCTTCAGGCAGGTGACCTACAAAATCCTCTAAAAGAGGTGTGCACGTGGGATGAGTTCACTAGCTCAGTAAGTGGAAAAAAAGACCACACAAACATTCACATCCATGTGCGCTATATGCAATGCAATTCATTTTAATATTATCCACATACACAAGATTACTAAATCTCAGGTTATGTGCTATTCACAACCATAGTGCGCGTATGCCCCTGGCACGAGCCGCGAACTCCATCAAGCGATACGCCCATAGGGTTGTCAGAGAAGGCCCACCGTGAGTACTCAGAAAAGTAAAGCATGCCGACTACTAGCTCTCAATATAAAAGTAAATGGCAGAAATGCAAAGGTGCCGACCCCGAAAATTTAAAAGCAGTACGATTGGCCCTCTTGAATATACCACTGAGGTTATCGACTATCATAATGACCCACCGAGCGTATGTCTAACAGCCACAGTGACCCGACAACCGCGACCACTGCTTCCCCCCAAGTGATAACCCAACACCTCAACCCCTGTTGGGAAGGGTCATAGCACAGAGAATGATAACCCAAAACCGCATGCTCCTATATGACAAAGTACAATTGCATAGTGCCACCGCGTCCCATACCACGAGCCACCAATGCACTCGTTTCCAAATCGACTACGGCGTCTAGTCTAATAATGCATCATGCACAGTAATCCAACCATTCGTCACATAAATACATCAATCATTTAGCATTGAGAATGTAAAGCACAACACATATCATAAATAATTTGTTTAGAATGCACAAACAATGCGTGTGAATGGCATATGAGGATGACTAATCAACACATAATTTTAATGATGACATGACTAGTCTAGATACAATTTAATGATGCAAAAACAAGCTTAAAATAAAGTCAAATGTCCTCTCCCCACTTACTTGTCGAGCACAAAAGCTCACGTTCGGTACGGGTGATATCCGGCGTGAGAAATGTAAATTCTAGTGGAACCTATCATAAGCGAATGAGGTCAGCATTTCACCACATTGGGGTCAAAACTAACGAGATTTGATGTTTAAATCATATTTAAAATCATAAAATAAGGTTGTCCGCCCATTTTGGGCCCATTCGGCCTCAAAAATCCGACTGGTGGGCCAACAGGTGGGCCAGACAGCCCACCTGTCTTTGCCTGTCAGTCCAACAGGCGGGCGGGTTTGCCCGCTAGTCTTTATCCACCGGTTGGAATTTAGGTTCTGCCCCAACAAGCGGGCGGCTTCGCCTGTCGGTCTTCGCCCACCTGCGGGGGCGAAAATCGGTTTTCTCCTTTGAAATGCTCCTCAACCTTGGGAAAACCAAATGGGGATGTTCCAATCACATTTTCCACACATCTAAGGTCTTATAAGATTATTCTAACCTATATCTAAGTTAGATTTAAGGATTGAAAAGCAATCTTACCTTCTTTGCTCAATAACTCTTCCAAAACCCCAAAATCACCTCTTAACTAAATCACCAATGCTTCTCAAATATTGAAAACACTTATTTAAACCTTCAAAATCAACACATAGACCATTTATTAAACCTTAGATTCATCATCTCAAGTGGGATTAATAAGATCTCAAGGAACTCTACCCAAATCAAGGGTTTCACTTGGGGTTTTGTGAAAGTTTAAGAAGTATAGCCTTCGCTCACCTCAAATCATAGGTCTCGTGTTGGGGATCGCTTTTCCGGTGCCGAAATGAGAAGGCCAAACCTCGGCGTCACTTAAAATCATTTATTCCTCCTTTTCTCTTCCTTTATTCTTCTTCATTCTCTTTTTCTTCCTTTCTTTTCTCTCTCTTATTTACTTTTCTCACCCACTCTTTAATGCATTAAATGAGAAAAGAAAAAACACAATAAGTACTATTCATATTAGAGAATATCTAGTAACCACATGGGTGGGTCACACTGGTGGGCGGGTTCACCTGCCTGTGATCGCCCACCTGTTGGTCAAAATTTAACCAAATAATTGAGATTTCGATGGAATTCGACTCTCAGCATGTATCTCACTCTTAGCACAAGATATATAATATGTATACACTTTAGGATATGGCTACATACCAGCATTACCCGTACATGGCCTTATGATACGTGCATGTACACGGCTTTGGTACACCCATCTCCTTTGGCACTGACTCGGACTTGTCTAGCCAACCTATGCTCAAAGTCACCCTTGCCATCATGGTCCATAAGGAACCCACCTTAACCCTCTCTGGTTCGGGTCTTGCATGGTTAAACTGGGTTAACTGTGTAAGTAAACCAGGTTTTAAAAGTAGGGTATCACATTTACCCCCATTTTTGAAAATTTCATCATCGAAATTGGCGTACCTGGTTGTTCGAAAAGATGAGGGTACTTGGCTTGGATTTCATCTTCTTTCTCCTAAGATGCTTCTTCAAGTGAATGGTTAGCCCATCGCACCTTTACGAAGGAAATGGAGCGGTTGCGAAGGGTTTTCACTTTTCGATCCAAGATTTCGGTTGGCTGTTCTTTATAGGTCATATCAGCTTCTAGATATTCTGGTTCCACGGATAACACATGTGATGGATCATGAACGTATCGCTTCAGCATGGATACATGGAATACATTATGAACATTTCCAATCGAATGTGGAAGAACAAGCATGTAGGCTACTGAGCCAATCCGAGTCAAAATTTCAAATGGGCCAATGTATCTCGGGCTCAACTTACCCTTTCTATGGAATCTATGCAACACTTTAGTAGGAAAAATCTTGAGAAACACATTTTCTCCCGCTTGAAACTCGATGTCTTTTCTGCGGGTGTTTGCATAGCTCTTTTGACATGACTGAGATGCCTTAATCCTTTCTCGAATAACATCGACCTTGTCACATGTCATCTGTATCATTTCAGGTCTTAACATTCGGTGTTCGCCTACCTTATTCCAATATAGAGGAGTTCTACGCTTCCTACCATATAATGCCTCATATGGAGCCATCCCAATTGTAGCTTGATAACTGTTGTTATAAGCAAACTCCATAAGGGGTATATATTCTTCCCAACTATCACACATTTCCATTGCACATGTCCTGAGCATGTCTTCTAATATCTGTACGGTTCGCTGTGACTGACCATCAGTCTGTGGGTGGAAAGCAGTACTCAAGTTTACTGTGATCCCAAAGCATGCTAGAAACTTTTTCAAAATCTGGAAGTGAACCTTGGGTCCCTATCTGACACAATGCTCACTAGCACTCTATGCAAGCACACTATGCTATCCATATAAAGTTGTGCTAACTTGGCCATAGAGAATTTGGTTTTGATGAGAATGAAGTGAGCAGTCTTAGTAAGCCGATCAACTATCACCCAAATCACATCCATCCCCTTAGGTGTGCGTGGTACTCCGGTGACAAAGTCCATCGTAATCTTATTCCACTTTCAGTATGATATTGGGAGTGACTGAAGAGTACCATACAGTCGATGCCTCTCAGCTTTTACTTTTTAGCATGTAAGGCAAGTCGCCACATATAGGGCTATTATGGTTTTCATGTTTGGCCACCAGTAGTTTTGTTTGAGGTCCTTATATATCTTTGTACTTCCTGGGTGAAGTGAGTACTCAGAGCTATGTGCTTCCTGCACTATCTTGTCTTGTATCTCCAAATCATCGGGCACACACAACCTACCTCGAAATAATAATGCCTTGTCACTGGCTAAAATGAAGTCAGGGTTATTCATTGTTTACTCTTGAATCTTAATTCTGATCCGTTGCAACTCAGGATCCAAAGGTTGTTTCATTATTGCCTCTTGCCTAATAGACAGATGCACCTATAGAGCTGCCAGGGATATAGTTAACCATTTGATGTTTTATAGTTGATATTCAAGCTCTAAGGTTGCTCCTTCATATAAGAGGGTTTCATCCATTAGCATCGCCTCTTGTACAAGTTGTGGGCTAACTGTTAAGTACGAGAGTGACATAGTCTGTGCCTTCCAACTCAACGCATCTGCCACTACATTAGCCTTGCCAGGATGATACTGAATGTCACAGTCATAATCCTTCATGAACTCGAGCCATCTCCTCTGCCTCATATTCAAATATCTTTGGGTGAAAAAGTACTTAAGGCTTTTGTGATCACTGTATATCTCGCACTTCTTCCCATACAAATAATGTTTCCAAATCTTTACGATAAAAAATAACTGCGACTAATTCCAAGTCATGAGTGGGGTAGTTATTCTCATATTCCTTTAGTTGTCGGGATGCATACGCTATCACCTTACCGCGTTGCAAGAGAACACAACCCAACCCGACCTTAGAAGCATCATTGTCGACTGTCATTCCACCTGTGCCTTCAGGGATGGTCAACACAGGGGCTGACACCAACCTTTTCTTCAATTCCTGAAAACTCTTCTCACATTCCTCTGTCCATTCAAATTTTACCCCATTTTTGGTTAACTTAGTCATTGGTGCTGAGATCTGAGTAAAATTCTCAATGAAGCATCGATAGTACCCAGCTAAACCCAAGAAACTTCTAATTTTTGTAACGTTCTTGGGGTTTTTCCACTCTACAACTGCTTTCACCTGATCAAGATCCACCTCGATTCCATCCTTAGACACTACGTGTCCCAGGAATCCAACTTGCTTAAGCCAAAATTCACACTTACTGTATTTGGCAAACAATTGTTGTACTCTCAGCCTCTGTAATACCATCCTCAGGTGTTGAGTATGCTCATCTTCCGTCTTAGAGTAGATCAAGATGTCATCAATAAAAATAATTACCATTTATCAAGGACATCGTGAAATACTCGATTCATTAAATCCATGAATGCTGCCAGTGTATTGGTTAACCTAAAAGATAACATTAGGAACTCATAGTGACCATACCGAGTCCTGAAAGCTGTCTTGGGTATGTCACCGCTCTTTATCTTAAGCTAATAATAACCTGATCTAAGGTCTATTTTTGAAAATACATTTGCACCTTGTAGTTGGTCAAATAAATCATCAATGCGTGGCAATGGATACTGGTTCTTAATGGTTAACTTATTCAATTCCCGATAATCGGTGCACATACGCAAGCTGCCATCCTTCTTCTTGACAAACAATACTGGGACACCCCAAGGTGAAAAACTTGGGCGAATAAACCCCTTCTCCAATAATTCTTGCAACTGCATCCGTAAATCCCTCAATTTGGCTGGTGCCATCCTGTATAGAACTTTTGACACTGAAGCTGCTCCAGGAATCAAGTCTATGGCAAATTCTAACTCTCTATCAGGCAGTAGATGCATCAGATCATCTGGAAAGACGTCAGAAAATTATTTAACCACCTCTACCTCTTCTAGAGGTGTAACCTTTGCATCAACATCAATTACCGATGCTAAGTAACCCTGACATCCACTTTCCAACAACTTTACCGCTTAAAGAGCGGAGATGAGGACCTTTCTAGCCCGTTTTATTTTATCTGCTTGGTATACCAGTTCTTTCCCTTCATCATTTGTCACCCTAAATAATTTTTTGGCACACATCACATTTGCTCGATGGGCCGACAATCAATCCATGCCCAGTATAACGTCAAAATTCTGCTTGTTGAATTTGATGAGTTGTGCATTCAATTTCTTTCCACTGATTTCAACTGGGCATGGCCCATACACCTCCTTCAACTATGTAACTTTTCCTATAGGCATACTAACAATCATCTCATGATCTAGTGTCATGGGCGCCATACCAAGTTTCTCAGCAAATCTCTTAGATATGAACGAATGTGTAGCTCCTAAATCAAACAAGACATAGGTTGGTATACCCGATATAGGTAGAACACCTAGTGTAACAATGCATATAAGTATAGCAGGTCATCAAAATTCAACATAACGAAAATCTTAAATTAAAATGAATCTACTACCACTTCTGTGCTGGCCTCAGCTTCCTCAGCTAATAAGGCATACATTCTTCCTTGCAGTTGATTCCCCTGAGTTAAGGGAGGTCTGTACACAGAGGGCTGACTGGATGGTAAGGCTGGTCTGACTCGACAGTCTTTGGCAAAATGCCCATAAGAGTGGCAATTAAAGCAACGGATCTGTGACACCGAAACTGGGGCAGGGACCCTTTGTGCTTGACCTGATGTAGATGGGGGACGGGGTGGCCTTGTGACTGTAGGCACCATACTAGTGTTCGGGTGAAAATGTGTAGAGCCCGGACCACCAGCTAGTCGAGGAAGGTAGCCAGATGGCCTATAGGGCTGTCTGTATGTAGGCCTAGAACTATACGACCCACAGTATACCTTGGATGAGTTGCCCATATCCGGAAATGGAATAGTCCTCTTCCACAATCCAGGTGTGAGAGATTGTTTTCCCTTCTCCCTATCTTCCATGGTTTTAGCTTTTTGCACAATCTGGCCATAATCTGTCAAATCTAAGACCTCGAGCACTGACCCAATAGATGCCTTTAATCCCTTTAGAAACCTTGCAGCCTTTTCTTTAGTTGACCTCATAAGCTTAGGGGCAAAATGGAACAAGCTTTCAAATTGTTGTTGATACTCAATGATAGTCTTATTCCCTTGAGTCAAGGACATGAATTCCGTCTTTTTACGGTCTCTGAAGCTACGAGGGTAATGGTTTACCAAAAAAGACTCCTTGAACTGCTCCCATGTGGGTTCCGGATGTGCGGCAAACAATATAGGCTAGAGGCTTGCCACCAAGAGTTGGCTTCATTCTTGAGTTGCATCCCTGCACAAATAAGCTTCTGTGCCTCAGTGCACTCAACTACCTCAAATATCTTTTCCAGCTCTTGGATCCATTGGTCTGGCTCTAGAGGATCACTCCCCACCTTAGAAAATATAGGTGGCAAGTTCCTCTTGAAAGATTCCACTACCCTTGTCGTATTATTTGTCGATGGGTAATTGGGTGCATATGACGAATAGTAAGGGTACGGAGGGAGCACCATATATGGAGGAGTGTTGAGCGACAGGATTGGAGGTGTACCTCCGGCTTGCTCATGTGGTGTCGTATTAAATGGTGCTCCTCTAGTTTGTGCTCCCATACCAGACCCTACAGGTGGGCCTTGTGGAGTAATTATCTGAGGATGTTGATCGGGTTGAGGAAGGTCTAACTGTTACTGTATAGCAGCCATAAATGCCTGCTGCTGCTGGTGCATTTGTTGATGGAAGGCTTTCTGTGACTGCTGGACTATGGTCACAACATCACTCGGAGTGATGACAGGTGGAGGATCCGGAAGTGTGGTCAAAGGTGGGTCCCTTTGTGCCACACCCTGGTTAAGGGTTTCTTGAGGTTGTGAAAGTGTGGTTTGCCCCACAGAGCGGGACCTTTGAGGATTTGGTGGTCGACTGATAGGACAAGGACCACGTGAGGTTCCTTGAGCATTGCTACCGGATCTAGTGTGTACCATCGTGTCCTTGCACTTGGATCATACCGTACACAAAACATTGGTTAAGTACCTTAGAACTTACATAAGCACATAATTATTTCTCATTCTATGACATAGCCCACGAATTCAATTTCACTCTATGGTTCACATACTCTTAGGTTGACCTTAAACTTTCAACCTGACCACATAATCATATGCCAAAACACGGGGTATTGTAGTGTATGATGTCTTGCATCCAACCACAGCTTAGCCCCGAGAGTACTGTGCTAGCACTTCGACAAGTAGGATGGTGGTCCCACTTGATTTTTTTTATTGTTATTAGTATTTCCTTTATTATTTTTAATAATGTATTATTATTATTATTTTATTTATTATTTTTATTTTTATTTTTCCTAACCGGCGAGCGACCACCGATGGGCAGCTCAGGTCGGGGCCCGTCGGTCCAACCCGAGGCGGACTTAAAGGGGCTTTTAGCCTCTTTAATCTTCATTTCTCCCATCTTCTACACTTAGGCTCAACTCAAGGAAATTTTGGAGGGTTACTTGGCGCATCCACTCACAATTTCATTCAACGATTCCACGGATTTTGGAAGATTCAAGCACCTTTCACTCTCAAGTAAGTCTCTTCTTCATTTATCTTTTTGGAACAAATATTTTGGGTGTTGAATCCATCCATACTTCCCAAAACTTGGTTTTTTTTCATGTTTCTTTCCATAGAATAGTCATTCCATGTGAATATGATGCTTCCTTTGTGACTCATTCATAGTTTTGAGCTTTGCTACCCAATCTATGAGAGAAAATCCCAAACCGTGCCCTAATTTCTCTAATTTGGGGTTTTCTTCTATTTCTTCTCTTTTCTCCCCAACTAACAACTCAAATGAGATTTATTATCCTTGATTTGCACTTACATTGTTGGAAAGATCATGGAAACTTGTATATGCTTGCAATTTCATCTCATTTCTATGAAAATCCATCTCTTTTGTTTTAGGTTTCTTGAAAAAAAAAAGTATGGGGTTTCTATGATTCTCTTCACTTTGTTCCATACTTGGGAACAACTTTGAATCACTTACCATTAATTGTTGGTGCAATGATATTTGACTTACACTTTGAATCCATACTTGTGAACAACTTTGAATCTCTCTCATTCCTTGCACCTCAATGTCATAATATAAATTTTTGCATATTCTTGGTTGTATAATGATAGGTATTACTATCATTGACATGTAAGTTTCAAGTTCTACACTTTTATAGGATTTTCATTATCTTGGATTGAACTTGCACATTGAAATTGGGGGCTTTCTACCATTTGACACCAATTACCCCACTTGAGGAAATTCTTATGAGGTTTTCCATCACTTCTCACTTACCATGCTTTATACTCCTTTGTTACTCTTCTATTTTGCAACATGCTAGTGGATGTTATGTTTGGGGATTTTCCTCATATCATTTCTCCATGGCTTAACCAACCCTCTTTTTATGATGATCCACATTATGTATTTAGGTGCATTTACATGTGCTTGCTCACCATGCTGTTTACTTCCTTTGTCATGCAACATTCTTACTTATCACTATTTCTTCTCTTTTCTTACTAGGATGTCTTATTGCAAGGGCAAGGAACCTGCATCCTCTTCCAATAGACGTAGGGCCACAACTTCAAAAAGAAAGGGTGTAGGGACGAGTTCCGCAGCCCTTCGTACAAGGCAACAAGGACATGCCCCCATAGATCCTCTAGACTATGATGAGGGACTCTTCCGGAGTTTGAGAGCAGCAACGAATTGGCAGACATTTCTAAAGAAGTCTGTGATGATGGAGAAAATCATGGTAACTTGTGATTTCAATAAGATTCAACGACAAGAGAGGTTTACTGCACTGGGTTGGCAGTCCATCCTTAATATTGACAGCCCATGCTATGAACACCTGGTTTGAATATTTTGTTGTAATTTGAAGGTCTCTTACCAGTATGGGGAGTACTCAATCACCAACATAGTGAAGGGGGTGTACATTCGTTTGACTATGGATACTCTTGCTAGTATTTTAGATATATCATCAGTTGGGCATTCAACTCGGAGGCTTGTGTATTTACTTGCTTGGTTCAGTTTAATTTGCTCCTTAGAGGAGGTCATAGGAACCAAGTGGGCCTCATGGCAGCCTACATAGCCTTCTGCATCTATAAGGCCTTGGAGGGAGGTGCCAAGCATTTATGCTTGCCCTACATTATACTTAATACTATGGATCATCATGCCACACATCCTGAGGATGGAGGTTTCCCATATGGTAGGACCCTCACCAGGGTTTTCGAGTTCTTTGGGGTGGATTTGAGTGGTGAGGAGAGAAAGACTCCAGCGGACAAATTTAGAAAGGAAAACCTACACAGGATGGGTCTCCAAGCTCTTACGATGTACCTCAGAAGGCAGGAGATCAAGGAGGTAGGAGCAGGGGAAATGTCCACATGGAGGAGGAGGAAAATAGTGAGGAGGATGAGGATTATGTTCCTCAATTTGAGGAGGACTTTATGGACAAGGATATCCTCGAGGAGGAGCCTCTTGATTCGAGAGATGCTGATTCTGACTTTGTTAGGGTTGCAGACGCACATCATAAAGCCCCACCACCTAAGAGTGGCGCATTTGACTTTGAGAGCATGATTACCAGCATGATGGGCCTTAAAAGATAGGCAAGATCAGCTCTTGAGAAGACTAGATGAGAGTGCTACTAGAGAGAAAAATATCTTAGAAAGACAGGCTATATTAGAGAATTCCTTCATAAGATTAAGCGAGGAATTGGACACAACGATCAATGCTATTTCAACGGACTTTACCCGACTCCGGAGGGATGTGCAACTAGTGAATGCGACTTTGATTACTACGACCGCTGGTTCAATGTTAAATCGAGGCCCAGGAGGGATGGAGTAATAGAGCTATATGATAATGAGGGTCTCTGAGGACTTAGCTTACCTATCCTAATCAGTTTTATACTTGTCTCTGTTGTTTATGTGTTTATGGTGGACTATATATATATTTTTTTGTATTTTTCTCTGTAATTTGGACTTACTAGTATGGTGTTATGATGTTGTTGGTGACTTTTAGTTAGTTTTGTATGCTTGATAAACTTATTATAATTTGGTTGTAACAACGTTAGTTAGTCTTTGTTGATTATGCTTATTCGTATATGTATGTTGTCTATAAGGTGCTTCTATCTGAAAAATTTGGGAAATCTTGTTTTAACGTTGTTATGCTGCCGAAATTTTGTTAAATCCGTACTCGATGGGTTATGCAATCAAATAACTAATCTTTTATTTATCCAAGCAAACTTTCTTTAATGCATACCATGAAATGCAATAATTATATACAACCATTTTTTTTTTTTGGCATTTAGTTCTTTAAAGTGTTTTACATTCACCCAACCCCATTTACTATTATAGATTCTATGGGGTCTAAATGGTATGCCGTGAGTGGATAGAGCATCAAGCTCTGATACCACCATTGTCACACCCCGTTCACACAGAACCGGATCGGTGACCGAGTTAACTCTGATTAACCCAAACCTACCAGAATTGTCTGATACAGTACCCCACCACAGCATACCCACATCTAAGATAAGTGTTCAAAAGTTCAGCGGACTACTTAAATTAACTGTAAATATCCCCAATATACTTAATACCCAAATTGTAATATATTGCTAAGTACATGTGGGCCCGCATGCATGATATTTACACAAAAAGAATAATAATTTACGTATCAAGTACACAAAAGGGGAGGTCATCAAAAAAATAAAAAAGCAAAATCCTGTACGGTATCATTACTACGGTTCTGCAGCACAACCCTCGCACATGCAATCAGCACCGTGCTCATACTCCTCAGGGACCCACCAATCCTCAACAGAAAACTCGACTGTGGGGCCCGACTCCTGATCTTCAGGCGGGTGACCTGCAAAATCCTCTAAAAGAGGTGTGCACGTGGGATGAGTTCACTAGCTCAGTAAGTGGAAAAAAAGACCACACAAACATTCACATCCATGTGTGCTATATGCAATGCAATTCATTTTAATATTATCCACATACACAAGATTACTAAGTCTCAGGTTATGTGCTACTCACAACCACAGTGCGCGTATGCCCTGGCACAAGCCGCGAACTCCATCCAGCGATACACCCATAGGGTTGTCAGAGAAGGCCCACCGTGAGTACTCAGAAAAGTAAAGCATGCCGACTACTAGCTCTCAATATAAAAGTAAATGGCATAAATGCAAAGGTGCCGACCCTGGAAATTTAAAAGCAGTACGATTGGCCCTCTTGAATATACCACTGAGGTTACCGACTATCATAATGACCCATCGGGCGTATATCTAACCGCCACAGTGACCCGACAACTGTGACCACTGCATCCCCCCAAGTGATAACCCAACACCTCAACCCCTGTTGGGAATGGTCGTAGCACAGGGAATGATAATCCTAAACCGCATGCTCCTATATGGTAAAGTACGATTGTATAGTGCCACCGCGTCCCATACCACGGGCCACCGCGTCCCATACCACGGGCCACCAATGCACTCGTTTCCAAACCAACTACGACGTCTAGTCTAATAATGCATTATGTAGAGTAATCCAACCATTCATTACATAAGCACATCAATCATTTAGCATTGAGAGTGTAAAGCACAACACACATGTCATAAATCATTTGTTTAGAATGCACAAGCAATACGTGTGAATGGCATATGAGGATAACTAATCAACACAAAATTTGCATGATGACATGGCTAGTATAGATACAATTTAATGATGCAAAAACAAGCTTAAAATAAAGCCAAATGTCCTCTCTCCACTTACTTTTTTGTTACAAAAGCTCACGTTCGGTACGGGTGAGATATGGCGTGAGAAATACAAATTCTAGTGAAACTTATCATAAGCGAATAAGGTTCGAATTTCACCACCTTGGGGTCAAAACTAACGAGGTTTGATTTTTAAATCATGTTTAAAATCATAAAAGAAGGTTGCCTGTCCATTTTGGGCCCATTCGGGCTTAAAAATTCGATAGGTGGGCCAGACAGCCCACCTATCTTCACCCACCGGTCCAACAAACGAGCCAGATAGCTCATCGATTCAATTGGTGGGCCCCTTAGGTGGGTGGGTTCACCTGCCGATCTTCGCCCGCCTGGTTGAATTTAGGTTCTGCCCCAACAAGCGGGCGGTTTCGCCCGTCGGTCTTCGCCCACCTGTGGGGGCAAAAATCGGTTTTCTCCTTTGAAATGCTCATCAACTTTGGGAAAACCAAATGGGGTTGTTTCAATCACATTTTTCACATATCTAAGGTCTTATAAGATGATTCTAACCGAGATCTAAGTTAGATTTAAGGATTGAAAAACAATCTTACCTTCTTTGCTCAAGAATCTTCCAAAACCCAAAAATCACCTCTTAACTCAATAAATCATCAATGCTTCTCAAATCTTGAAAACACTTATTTAAACCTTCAAAATCAACACATATACCATCTATTAAACCTTAGATTCATCATCTCAAGTGGGATTAACAAGATCTCAAGGAACTCTACCCAAATCAAGGGTTTCACTTGGGGTTTTGTGAAAATTTAAGAAGTATAGCCTTCGCTCACCTCAAATCGTAGGTCTCGTGTTGGTGATCACTTTTTCGGTGTCAGAATGAGAATGCCAAACCTCGGCGTCACTTAAAATCATTTCTTCCTCCTTTTCTTTTCCTTTATTATTCTTCGTTCTCTTTTTCTTCCTTTCTTTTCTCTCTCTTATTTACTTTTCTCACCCACTCTTTAATGCATTAAATGAGAAAAGGAAAAACACAATAAGTACTATTTATATTAGAGAATATCTAGTAACCACATGGGTGGGTCACACTGGTGGGCGGGTTCGCCTGCCTGTGACCGCCCACTTGTTGGTCAAAACTTAACCAAACAATTGAGATTTCAATGGAATTCGACTCTCAGCATGTATCTCACTCTCGGCACAAGATATATAATATGTATACACTTTAGGATACGGCTACATACTAGCATTACATGTACATGGCCTTATGATACGTGCATGTACACGGCTTGGGTACACCCGTCTCCTTTAGCACTGACTCGGACTTGTCTGGCCAACCTGTGTTCAAAGTCACCATTGCCATCATAGTCCATAGGGAACCCGCCTTAACCCTCTCTGGTTTAGGTCATGCATGGTTAAACCGGGTCAACCGTGTAAGTAAACCAGGTTTTAAAAGTAGGGTATCACATGAAGCCTTCGGCAAAACCAAAGAGGGAAATCCAAACAAAACCGTGAAGTAACACACATTGTAGAGAAGTGAGGAGAGAGATAATTCTAGCATTTGCAAATAGCAAATTTTGTTATTGCAATGCATTGTATATATAAATAGGTACAGGTGCTACCCATACACGTGTTCTATCTACATATAGATACTTATACGTATGGTAGAAAATGTGTACATTAAGAACTGATGTCATTCATATGGGTGGTTATGTATAAGAATGGTGTGTGTTTAATTTGGATAAGTCTCTCTTCATCACACCCACACCCGTACCTAAACTAATGATTTAAAAGCACCCCAGGAACCTCCCACACACACAAGAATAGGAGGAGTCTTTCTCCAAAGGGCTTGCTTTTTAAGAAACAAGTCTATATTTATATGCCCACCTTTCCTATCCTCCCAAACCAATGTAGGACTAAACACTTTAGCTTTTACTCAAGGCTTTTGAACTTTGATTCTAAATTTTCCTCCAAAACTTTCGAGCTCAAAACTGAAAATTAAATTAAAAGTAAACGGTGATAGTAAATATACTTAAATACAACAAGTCTTAGAGACCTACATCACCCATCATTCAGTAGATAAAGTGAGGAAGACGAAGGTTCTATTGCACGATGAGTCTACTAATGAAGTTCAAATTGAATATGAGGAGTTCAAGACCAAGGTCTCTCTGTTGTTTCTTATTGTCCATTCCGGCAATCTAACGCTTGTGCATAAACTTCTGGTAATATTTTTAGTTGGAGAAATTGCACCCCCCTCACCTGTACTTTGAAACATACCATAACTCTCCCCCGAGGTTCATAGATTTTACTACGTCCCATTATTCCCTAATGGTATTAGATATGCAACTAAAAATACAAACTTACCCTCGTCATCTCTAAACCCAAATTGAATTTATGCTAGAACTTCGAATCCTAGCCTCTATAGCTCAGCGGCATTCTTGTTATCAGGTGATTTTTGGTTCAAGCTCTCTTATGAAGTAATTCTTGTCCAAGTAAGAAGAAAGCATATTCTCGGATCTATAAGACAAAATATGACCTACAAGGCGAAAAAGATGACCAAAGCCATAGGGAATCTAAAGAAAAACCAGTTATTGTAACTGATGGGCATTACACTAGGGAAGTAACTCTTCCACGTCCCAACCAATATGAGGTTAACTTTGGTACCCATCAAGGTACTCGTCCCTCCAATAGCTACCACATAGGTGACGTCGAGCACCACTATTTTACAGAAATGACTAATATCATATGATCTGCCGAAATGTGTTGGGAGTCTCTATAAAATCTCAGTCGCCATCAGCATCATCATCACCGCCGTTGCAATTTCGTGCATCCACATACTCACAAATGCACATGAATAGATGAATTAATTATCCATTTTTGTTCAGTATTAGTGATAATATTTTTTGTTGTAAGGGGAATTGTTACAAATCAATGAATATGAGGTTACAGGTAAAAAAATTTATTTGTAAATTGTCACAAAGTTTTCATCGATCTCCTTTTTCACTATATACAAAATTATTTGGATAGTTAAATGAATGATTTGATAATGGCATTCATTTTGTAATTTTAATATTAGTTATCTTTTTATAGTAATTACTTTTCCATTATTTTCAATATTAGTTGTTATCTTGTTAAAAAATAATAAAAAATAGTTATCTTTCCCTTAGAATGGTAAATAATGGTTTGATTACAAACTCTATTTATCCTTTTATTTCAATATTAATCATCTTTCCCATACAATTTATTACATGAACATATCAAATCAATATTTTGATTCATAGTTGTTCACTTGTTTGGCTTGAGAAAGATTAAGGATGTGAATTTGAAACTGAAACTGAACCAAGTTGTTTACACCGAAACTGGAAAACTGTATAGTAAATGGTTCGGTTATGGTTTCAAATTTTAGGCCAATTAGCCAAATGGGTCGAAACCGAATTGAGCCGTTTAACCTGTTGGTTTCCAACTTAATTGAAACCGTGATAATCGAACAGTTTAAATCGTCAAAACTGATTCGATTAACCCTTAACGATTAAATAAGGCAGGGCCATAATCGGTATATCATTTAAAAAAAGATAAAAACCCTAAAGTAAAAACAATTAGGATTTTGAAGCTTTGGTATGCTTAGTGATTGGATGTATGATGCAACTTTTGGAGGTAATTTTTTTTCTTTTAACCTCGTATGAAATTCTTTGAACATTAGATTCATATTCTAAGTAATTATTTTCTTCCTTTATAAAGTTGAGAACTTGAGATGGATGAAGATAAATTATTTGAAGCCTTGGAAGATGTGTTTTCATAGCCTTCTACTCCTACTTTAGCATTATCCACCACTAATACCGGTGTTCATTAGTCTTTAGTAGTTTTGTTTGTAATTTCACTTTCTCAATGTAATATTTTATTTTACTTAGTTGTTTGATTGTTTAAAAAAAACATAATGGTTTGCATTTCACATTCTCAAGATTGAATCGTTTATCACCAAAAGCAAATTTTAGTAAATATGCGAATAAACTAGCCAACCTATTGCTAACCATTTATAAACTATATAGAATAAACATAAATCAAAACCATTTAAAGCTGTGAAACCGAAGCCGTTTAAAAACCGTGGAACCGAAACCGTTTACAACCATTTAGTAAATGGTGTGGTTTTTGTTTCAGCCAAATAAATGTGAACAAACCGAACCGCACTGTTTAAACCGAAACCAAATTGATTAACACCCTTATAAAGATGATTTAAAGTCACCAAATATTTCCTCACTACATGTTATGAATGTAAGATATCATTGTAGTTCAAGTCCGAAAACAAACCGATATCAACCCAATGTTGAAAAATCAAAATAAACCGAAATCATTCCAATCCAAAACTGATTGAAAACTGAAGTTCTTGAATAGTTTGGTTTTGATCCTCTCATTTTTAAAGCAGAATTGATTCAGCCCATATGAAATCGAGCCGAACCGACCATTTGAAACCTTAACTCACCTCTTCCCATTATTTATTCACCAAAAAATGAAAAAAAAGAAGGGAAAGAAAAAACCCCCACAGTTTTTTTTTTTTTGTAGAGGGAACCCAAATGAGGTGTGAAGATGGAAGTCAGCTAATTATTATTATTTGGGATATCACTGTAGTTTAAGTCCGAAAACAAATAGATATCAACCCAATGTTGAAAAATAAAAAAAAAACCCGAAATCATTCAAGTCCAAAACTTATTGAAAACTGAAGTTCCTTAATAGTTTGGTTTTGATCCCCTTATTCCTAAACCGAAACTGATTCAACCCGACTGAAATCGAGACGAACCGACCATTTGAAATCTTAACTCACCTCTTCCCATTATTTATTCACCAAAAAATGAGAAAAGAAAAAAGCAAAAAAAAAAGGGGAAAAAATAAACCACGCAATTTTTTATTTTTTATTTTAAACGAAAACAAAACGACGTGTGAAGGCGGAAGTCAGCAAATTACTATTATTTGGGATTTTTGTTTTTTGCGTAAGAATTCAGCTAATTCCACATCACTGTATAAAAGATTTCAATCTAACGGTGTATTAACCCAGACAGATCCTAGGTGCTAGAGCAAACTTCCCAAGTCGTCATTTGAGCGGCCGTTCTTTACAGTATCAAACCTTCACCGTCTACGGTTTCTACTGCCTTTAGGTTTTTCGCTCTCTTTCCTGTCTTTTCCATGGTATTCGCGTGAAGAGAGAGAGAGAGAGAGAGAGCACTTCGAAGCCATGCCGACTGTTAGCGTTGGAAGGGATCGTCTCTTTGAAGCCTTAGGGAAGACTTACAGTACGTTTCAGAAGAGAAGTCACATTCCTTTCTTAGTTCTTAGTTGCAGCATTTCGATTTTATCTATTGAGGTCAAATCCAATAATTCGATTACTGAGTTATATGAATCTTTTCTTTTTCCTGAATGTCAGCTCAAGAGGAGTTTGAAGAACTCTGCTTCGATTTTGGAATCGAGCTTGACGACGTTGTAAGAACTTCGAGCTCTGTCCTATTCTAATAATCTTTAGAGATAAAAATATTTGATTAAATAATTGCATTTAACTACTGGTTGCAGACAACAGAGAAGGCTATTATTAGGAAGGAAAAACATTTGGAAGAAGGAGCTACTGAGGATGAGGAGGTTATCTACAAAATCGAAGTTCCCGCCAACAGGTCATGCCCAGAACCTTGATTTACCTTTTTGTTTTGATTGATAATGGGGAAACTCGTATTTGAATGTTGCAGACTGCAAGTTCTATCCATATGGATAAAGAAAATTAGTGGAAGAAAAACAATTATCATCAATTTATTTTGTGTCTGTGTAGATATGATTTGCTTTGCCTCGAAGGGCTTGTGCAATCACTCCGCATTTTCAATGGGCTTGATGAGATTCCAAATTATAAGCTGTCCAAGGTTCCAAGTGACTCCATGCTTAAAATGCATGTAAAACCCGAGGTAATGCTCTATGGTTTAATACTTCTATGATCTGTTTTAATTCTACATATCTTTCTTCTTACATTTCAAATGTGTTTATCTGTAGACTTCGATGATTCGCCCCTTCATTGTCTCTGCTGTTTTAAGAGGAGTTACTTTTGATGAAGCGAGATATAACAGCTTTATTGATCTTCAAGACAGGCTCCATCAGAATATTTGCCGGTAAATCTTATAACCTATGTACTAATTACACTTTGCCCCATCTTCTGGTTTTACTTATGTAATAATAATTATTATTATTATTATTTTGTGTGTTTTATTATCAGATTTTGGAAATTGCTCATGCCACTGTGATTTGAAGTTGAGAAAAATCTTTTTTATTCACTCTTTGAACTCTGAAACTTTTTTTTCACTCTCCTACATCTTATGATTTGGTATTTTGGTTTCTACTATGAGTCAAGACTTAAGATATGCTATCTGATAAAGCATAAATCCATTCCAAGTCTGAATACAACTCAGCTGAACTCAGCCTTACACCAATTAAATGGGTTTGGCTACATGGATACTTTTTCTCCAATTAACTCTATTCAAAGCCATCCTTGTTACTGGTCCTAAGCTATGCTTGTCTTTACTCACCACTTCTTCTAGAATCATTTTGGACCTCCTTGAGTTCTTTTTAGCTCCTTTGTGAATCAAACCACCCCTCCATGATAGAGAATTCACAAGCCTCCATATTACTTGTCACACTTCTATATTCATAGCCGTGTGACCTGGGCACCATTCGGTGGCCAGCTAATCCTCCAGGATCACAAATGCAGTACTTTAACAACACAGTTTACAAGATAATCTAACATAATCACATAGATAATAGGGTCATATTGTAAGTATAGGTTGATGAGTTGCTGATCTTACCATAGTTAGTTACAAACATTGTTCTAAGATCACCATCCAATAAATATAGTATCAACAAGCAACTTTATATCTACACAAAAAGAATAAAAAAGAATACGGAATGATGCCCATCATCCCAACAGATATCTGAAGGCCCAACCCTCACAGTCATAGTCCTGGTCGTGCTTCACGTGCTATTGAGTGAATGACTCTTCGACTATGCTAATCGGGACCTCACTCTTCTTGAGTACTTGTGCACCTAAATCACTCTCTAAAAAGAGAAAACAACATGGGATGAGCTTCTTAAGTCCAGTGAGGTGTGGGGGTATACAAGCACACACAACAATAATAATTCTACCTCAAACAAGTCACTTAATGCAACATGAGTCCATTTTAAATATTTTACCTAGAAAATCACACTAAGTCCAATGGCTTGGTTTTAGTGCTATGCAACGTAGGTGGTATCCCTTTTACCAAGGAAAAAAATGTAGTTGGTATCCCTCTTCACTAGTAACCTTCGGTCCCATGGTGATACAAGCTAGTTCCAAGCAGGATCATACCGATCCCTACATTTATACTTTGGTACCCGGTAAGCCCTTAGGAGTTTCCCCCTAACTGCACCGGCCCAACCGTGTAGCGCCGGTGTACGACATACACTCATCGTACAACGGACTTGGTATTCTGGAACAAACCTTGGACTTACCCGCTAGGATTAGCCAATACCTCATCCCATATTGGCAAGGGATTGTAGCATTAGTGTTGTGATCCTAGCCATGCACACTATTCATTAATGCAATCACAACAATGCAATACAATACACATGCACCCAAGCACACTGTACCTGAATCCCCTTTTGGCCTCACCATGCCCCTCACCATTCATATCCACATCTCATCCACATTCTCACATTTCTACACACTCACACTTTCCACATACTCACATTCATTCTCCAATTCACATAACATATTCATAAATAAAAAAATTGATGCACAAACACGTATGTCACCACAATATGAGCATGCAAGAAGAAATTAAATCATAAACACTTCATAAATTAAATCAAACACCCACTCACCTAATTTGTACGCAAATTGAAGCAAGTTATCACCTCCCGTAGTTCCACGTATCCTTCCTGCGTAAAGTTAATTTAACCTGTCCAATGTATGTATAGAAGTCAACTTTTTATCCCTTATACTGTTAATAAAACCCTACAAAAATCCCCAACCAACACACAATTTATGTACTAAAGCTATTGTAACCGGTTAATGGGTCCGGTGGAAGTTCCTGACCGGTTGATGCCAACTGGGGGATCAATCCATAGGCTCACAATATGGCCAATAGCCAACCGGTTGATGCAACCGGTGGATGGGTTTTGATCAACCGGTTGGGTCAGCAGGTTGGCCCAGAATTGGGGTTTTCCCCTTCTTTGGCTCTCCAATTGTGGTTATTTATTCCTAGGGTCATTCTACTCATCCTAGGGCATGAAAGCTTAGTTTCCATAGTGAGGGATTCGACCCTTACCTACCCCTTGGTTCAATTTGTTGATCCTCCCCAATTAGGGCCCAATTTTATGGCTCTCATACCTACATGCTAGGGTAAATTGAATTAGGTCACATAGATATGAGTTCCACCTTCCCAAAGCTCCCCATTTGGTGTACCATGTATAGAGAGCTTCCCCCTGCTTAGCTTAGGTCATGATTTCGTAGAGCGGAGAGAGTGAAATGGAAGTTATACAAGAGAGAGGGAGAACTTACATTGACAATGTGGGAGGGTGATCTTCACAAGGGATACTTGGAGCTCCTTCTTCAACTCCCCCTTCCTTCTCCTTCTCTTTCTCCTTTTTCTTTCTCTCCTTCTTCTCTTTCCTCCTTCACTGATACAATGAACAAATGAGAGGTGGTTGGGCTTTAAAATAGGCTCATTTAATGACTACAACTTGTTTGGCTA
>NC_056557.1:23258763-23270246 GCF_013358625.1 Macadamia integrifolia | reverse complement strand
ATTCTAGTTGGGCTTGATTTGAGTTATATTTGTTTCCTTATGAGTCAAGTTATTAATTGAGTCAAGTCCTTAGTAGTTAGTTTCCTTTTTCAACTAGTTTCTAATTTCAGTTTTTAGTAGCTATTGTATTAGGAGAATATTTGGTTTCCTTTTTGAGGAACCTTCTATTTTGTAATTCCCTCCCCCATTAACATTATAAATAAAGAAGAGGAGGCTCCTAAAGGCCTAGATGATTTTGATAAAAAAATTAATGGTTGTTGCTATTGTCTTCTACATGGAGATTTGTCTTGTGTTTAATCAAGGCTGATGGAATTGGTGTTTGATCCAATTGACTCTCAGCGGTGTGAAGCACAAGAGGTCCTCTTCCTTAACTCATCTTCTTCTTCTCTCAACTACACAAAGTCTTATTGATCTGCTCAAGTTCTTACAGGTATTAGATTCAGTTTTCCTTCTCAGTTCTGCCCAAAAAATTGCATACTCTGTCAGCAATTTTCAGAACCTGCGTAGACCTAATTCATCATTCCATTAGTCCCCTTATTATCTGCTTCTATTATGATTTCTGACACCCTATAATCTGAGATTGATATTCTTAATCTCAGATCTGATCTCATCCTTGTTATTAATCTGTTTTGAACTATTCTGATATTTGATCTAATGTTCTCCAAGAGTATCCTGCAACATTGGGACTAGGTTGACTTGTCAATCCTAGTTCTACATTACTGCGTAAAGTTAATTTAACCTGTCCAATGTATGTATAGAAGTCAACTTTTTATTCCTTATACTGTTAATAAAACCCTACAAAAATCCCCAACCAACACACAATTTATGTACTAAAGCTATTGTAACCGGCTAATGGGTCTGGTGGAAGTTCCTGACCGGTTGATGCCAATTGGGGGATCAATCCATAGGCTCACAATATGGCCAATAGCCAACCGGTTGATGCAACCGGTGGATGGGTTTTGATCAACCGGTTGGGTCAGGCGGTTGGCCCAGAATTGGGGTTTTTCCCTTCTTTGGCTCTCCAATTGTGGTTATTTATTCCTAGGGTCATTCTACTCATCCTAGGGCATGAAACCTTAGTTTCCATAGTGAGGGATTCGACCCTTACCCACCCTTGGTTCAATTTGTTGATCCTCCCCAATTAGGGCCCAATTTTATGGCTCTCATACCTACATGCTAGGGTAAATTGAATTAGGTCACATAGATATGAGTTCCACCTTCCCAAAGCTCCCCATTTGGTGTACCATGTATAGAGAGCTTCCCCCTGCTTAGCTTAGGTCATGATTTCGTAGAGCGGAGAGAGTGAAATGGAAGTTATACAAGAGAGAGGGAGAACTTACATTGACAATGTGGGAGGGTGATCTTCACAAGGGATACTTGGAGCTCCTTCTTCAACTCCCCCTTCCTTCCCCTTCTCTTTCTCCTTTTTCTTTCTCTCCTTCTTCTCTTTCCTCCTTCACTGATACAATGAACAAATGAGAGGTGGTTGGGCTTTAAAATAGGCTCATTTAATGACTACAACTTGTTTGGCTAGTTCATGGGTTTTTGGCCAAACAAGATTAATCCATTGGTTGATGGTGTGGCTCCACCTCCATGGGATACATGTTCATTAATGCATCACTATGAATGTGTGGACATTCATTGGAGTGGCTTCGGGGCATACGGCTAGGTATCCGTGGGTCCCACATCCAAATAACCTCATTTGGAGCTGTTAAAGTGTCTCTGGGGGATGCAACTGGCCAACCGGTTGCTCCGAAAAGGTCACCTTTGGCTGGGTTGTTCTCTCAGTCTTGGCCCTACATGCCCAGGGACTTGTGTGAGAGGTCCATAACCTCAGTATAGGCTTGTCCAATATGTTGAAATGAAGAAGAGGTCTTTAATGTTAGCAATGTTACCCGAGTTTCATGGGAGGTTTGAATCCCTTCTAGTTTTTCCGGAACAACTAGCAATGACATGAAGATCATCCTTTCCTTCCTGACAGTAGATTGCTGCAATCCAGAGGTCATTTGTGCTCTGCAACTCTGGTGCATCATCTGTCACCATGAAAAATAGTTAGGTTTGGGCACGAGTGTAACATTACTTGTCCATGTCACCTCATATGATTTTTCTTTAACTTATCATGTATCAAAGCTAATACTGAATTAGCTCTAATTTGTACATTTTTAATTTTATCTTTTCTAGTTTTATCACTCATCCATCTCTACATCCTCTTTTCAGCTACACTAAGTTTGTTTATATGTTGTTTTTTTCTGCGCAACATTCATCTCCTTACATCATTGTTTGTAGTTTAACTGTCCTGTAAAAGGTTCCCTTGAGTTTTAAAGGAATCATTGATTATACAACAGTCCGTATGTGCCTCTCCACTTCATCCTTCCTATTTTAATTCTTTGTGCAATATCATCATCTATTTCTCCTTTATTAATAATTGAACATTGGTATCCAAAATTTCCACTTTGTGGTAACTCCCTATCATCAATTTTCACTACTGCACTTTCAGTCCCATTATTACTAAAGTTACTCATCATATACTCTGTATTTGTTTTACTTATCTTAAAAACTTTGATTCCAAGGTTGATCTCCATAATTCTAACATGACGTTTGCTTTACTTTTGTTTCATTCATCCACCAAAACACTATCGTCAGCAAATGCATACACCAAGGGACTTGATCTTGAATATATCTAGTTAGCTCATCTATGATTAATGCCAAGTTGCCAACAAATACGGGTTAGAGCTGATCAGTAGCAGGCCTAATATCTCACTTGGGATGGGTGCTTGTGGCTATCTTGTTGTGTTCTGAGCTTCACTCAATCAGATAGACTTCCGTTTGGATTTATTCTTCATTTTTATCGAGACATGATTCTCAAAACTATTCAATGGAAATCTCAGCGTTTCATAGATTAGGTATTAAGGCTGGATTCTGAAATGTTGCTCCATGCCTATGGCTGGCTGTGCAACATTTGAGGTGGACTCTTAAGATTTACCCATTCCAGATAAACTGGCAATCATGTTTGAATCTAGATATCAGCAAGTTAATAGATACATTCATAGTCTATGTTTATATGGAGCTAAATTTTGGAACTCCTGAACAGTTTGGATTTCCCAACCACTTTTTTAACTGGTTATTGTGATTTATTCTTTGTTCAAGGATACTAACACTCCTCAGGGCTTGAAACGAGACTAGGGGAGGCAACATAAAATTAGACCTAACAGACAAAAACACAGCCACTACCTACCATATACTCGTGCTTCCTAGCTTCCTTATTGTGGAGCTCATCTGCCAATTTGTTAGTAGATCTAGGATCTCAATGGAATGTGATATTTAAAGAGGTTCTATGTAGCAGTGCAATTTTTGTGAGCCTCCAATGACAATTATGTGTTGAAAACTTGAAAAACATCAAACTGGGACACTCTTTTAGAGAGGCTTGTTGTGAACTAAAAAATAACTCATTTCAGCTCAATTTTATTTGGATGAAGCTTCCATAGGACCTGAATAAACTAAAATAATGTTACTTCACAACACAACAGGTCCTTTCATGGTGGTTGGCCCCTCTATCCCTAAGGAGCTGCCATCAACATTTAGCTTTGTGACATTGCTTCTAGGAGGAATCCAAGGCTGCACCAGAAAAGGGGAGAATGAGTTGATTTTCTTACCTCACTCCATTTCCCCAATATGAATTTCAATGGAATACCTCGTATATACAGTTATGTTACCCAACTCGTTCCTATAACCTTGACAATGAACCATTGTTTCCTTTGGTTGCATCATATTAACAAGTATTGCCTTTTTTGTTCTTTATTTTTCCCTACTTGTCCTCATAAATTGTGTCTGGGAGGGAATAAGGATCTTTTAGATCACTTGTATGTGAATAGGAGATGAGGTTGTGCATTATTATCATGGTTCTTATTAAACTGCATAGTTGTCAAGGTTTTACCTAGGTGTCTTGGAGCCCTTTGCTGGAAGGGTGCCTTGGTTGCCTAGGTGACGCCTTGACAGTTGACACCTTATCGTGGTTCAAAATTTCGGTGGAGTTGATATAAATTTACCAAAATATTTCGATTTCTACTAGGCTCAAAATGAAATTGCAGTCAACTCACTAGGCATGCAAGACTTTGACTGAAACTTTCAAGTTTTGGTCGAAATCTCGACAGGTTTAGGCGTTTCGGTATTGTTTCACTGAAACGCTACAAATACAACTACAACCATAAACTTCTCCCAACTAATGGGGTCGGCTACCTGGATCTGATAGAAGCATAAATATTAATAGAAGAAAAGGAACTGAGTTTCAATCAACATGGGTCACTATTTCGACCAATTTCGACAAAACTCTAAACACTGGATTCCCTTGCCATTCAACTTGCAATTCTTGGTGGAACAACTCGGAAACTTGCACAAGTCATCTACCACTAGCATTTGGTGGATCCCATGTATAGAGTGAGGGATTGCAGTGACCCCAGATGGGACAGCCGGGTGGTAGGCCCAACCCTGAGATTTCTAGTCAGATGGGGGCTGATGTTTGCTTAGAAGGCCAGGGTTTTTTGTGGATTAATGGAAAGACCCGACATATCCAAAAAGATACCTAACACTTCCTTGATTGCTGATACTGGAGTAATGGAAGCTTTGGCAAAGATCATAAGGTCATCAGTCAATGCTAAGTGGGTGATCTTCAAAGCCTTACATTTTGGAAGTGGCTGAATTAATTTTGCAAGGTAAGAATATGCAAACATTGAGAGGCCCTCCATTGCAATAAAGAAAAACAACGGGGAGATTGGACAGCTTTGATGGATCCCAACTTTAAATTCAAAAAATCCATGAGCAGACCCATTTACAACAACAGAAAAATAGGCAGATGAAATACAACAATAAATACAATGGACGAAGCTTGGAGGAAATTCCATTTTGCGGAGAATCTTATTGATGTATGTCCATATGAGAAAATCAAAAGCTTTATAAATATCTAGCTTGAGGAGGATAGCAAGAGAGTGGTTATGTCTATCTAAACCCGTAACAACTTCATGACAAAGAAGAATGTTATCTGCAATTTCCAACCGCGTTTAGGTGGTATGGCCTGGTGGTGTTGCTTTGGCTTGTTTCATTTATTTTCTTTATCTTATCCCATTTTCCCTCTTCTTCTTCTTCTTCTTCTTCTTCTTCTTCTTCTTCTTCTTCTTCTTCTTTTTTTTTAATCTTTTTCTTTGACGGATCCATGTAGCCCGACCCCATTTATTTGGGAAAAGGCTTAATTGTTGTTGTATTCCGACCAGGGATAGAAGCCGCTTTATTATGGCTCACCAACGTTCAATGACCAACTTAAGTCTATTATCAATTACTTTTGCGATAAACTTATATAAAAGATTTGCAAGAGAGATAGGGAATGAAGATGTGACAATTTTAGCTTCCTCATGCTTAGGAACCAGACTAATGAAAGTTTGGTTGAACACTTTTGATCTTAAATGGGTGATAGAAGAAACTACAAACAGCTTGGATAAGATCATCTTTTATAATATCCCTAGAAACAATGAAAAAGCCATAACTGAAGCTATCAGGACCAAGGGCTTTCTGAGCCTTATGAGATTTGATTGCACTTAACATTTCCTCAAATGGAATAAAGGAAAGAATCCTTTGAAGATCAGGGGGAGGGGGACCAAATTAAAGGAAAGCTTCTCCAGGGATGTACTCAACATGGCTAAGGATAGGAAGACAAAACGGTTTAGGGAAGTGGGGGATCAAAGCTGCCTGCTTTTATGCCAAATTCACTGGTCAGAAAGCTAGCTATCAACGGGATTAGTTGGTTAGGGCCCTCTGGATAGACCTTTCCCATTTCCCTTTTTCAGCAATCCTTGCCAGCCACTACTTATATCTTACCTTGCTACGTCCAAGTCATTTTGCCACCCTGTTTGTCAGACTCGATTTCCCTTACTTCTCACTGCCAAATCCCTCTCCTGTTTCAAGGAGAAAGCCTAGGGATAAAAACAAACAATGAAAATATCGTTTTGATAGACTCATCAGAAATTTCGAGTCTGAAAATGGAATGTTACTCTGCCTAGCTTTCTTAGATTTATGGAAATAGGAAGTATTAGAATCACCAAGGGTATTCCAATTGATTCTAGATTTTTGCTTGTAGAAGCTTTTTCTTGTTTGAGGAGAACTCCTATCCTAAGGGAGATAGAAACTAGGATTGTGAAGGTCAGATTACAATTTAAACTGAATATCAGAGGGAAAATTCGCTGACTTTAATTTATGAGAAAAGATAATTAGAGGACAACTTTACAAGAATCGTTCCAAGCCTGACTAACACTAGAGATAAATTCACTATGAGAGGCCCACGTATCAAAAAATCTAAAAGGCTTAGGTCCAAAGAAACACAGGGGCCTATGGTAACAATAACAAGACTATGGCCAGAGATGCCTGGATGATCAAAATGAGTGTGAGAAGTCGGGATGGTAGAGAACCAACTATCATTTACAAGGACCCACGCTAGCTTGCAAGCAATTCTAGAACTCAAAATCCTATGATTAGACCAAGTGAATTTGAAGCTTGTACAATGAAGGTCAGAAACATTGATAGAGTTAAGACAGGATTCATCACTGGTAGAGGCATCATCAATTGGAAGACCTCCAGATTTCCCATTGGCAGAGAGGGCAACATTAAAATCCCACCTAGCCACCAATTGCATATTTAGTTGTTTTAATTGACTTTTGTATGTTATATGGTACTAAATTTAGAGGGCGGACCTCGACACAACTGTAAGTTTGCTCCATGGCGACCTAGTGGTTGCGGGTTCAAGTTAGGAAATAGCCTATCTGCAAAGCAGGGGTAAGGCTGTGTACATTTTGACCCTCCCTAGACCCCACAGTGGCGGGAGCCTTGTGTACTGGGTAGGCCCTTTGTTATGGAAGCTCTTTCTATACGTAGGAATTATTTGTTTCATTTGAGAATGATATGGGTCGCCGCTTCCGTCTGAATTGGTATCCGCCCTTTGAAAAAGAAAAGAGTGGACTGATTGGGATTTTGGCTTGCTATAAGCAATGAATGGACCTTGCACCTATCTGGGGGTAAGGTACGCTGTACTGCCAACCTAGGGTACAAAACCAAATTAACATTTTGTGTGTTTTTCAACAATCTAAAGGTTCCATTGTGTTTAGGGATGCTTAATTAGGGTAAGGGTGTCAATCGGTTTGGTTCAAGATACAACATGTGGAAACTGAATCTAAACCGAATAGGAACCTGTTTTCCGAACCAGAATCAAACTGGCATGGTTTGGTTTGATTTTTATTCGGTTCCTTATCCAGTCATCTTCTTCAATTCTTCACCCTCAAAATATAGAAAAAACGGGGTGATAAGTGATAACAGAAATTGAGAAAATTGAAGGTTGAAGGTTTGACATCTCAACAGCTTTGTTGGTGCAATGAGATGGACTGCTCATCAAACTCAGTCACTGGGGTGAAACAAATGGGGCTTTCAGAGAACCGGCTCAGATTTCAACATCTTCCATGGAATACCATAGACAGACGATTTTCAGAATCTCCTCTCTGTTTCTTCCTGCCAATTCACTCTGTATTTTGTCGATCAAATATGTCAATGAATCAATCCCTACCTGTAAAGTCTCCAACATTTCTTATTCTTACCTCTAAATCCAATATATGAGAAAACTCTCAATCACTTCCCATATGACATCCCGACGATTTTGTTTCAGCAAATAAAGTATCGTTCTGCTCTCTGAGACATATCCTCCAATCTCCATTTCCTCTTCCTGGATTATTCCCCCCACACTCACACCAACCCCTCTTTCTCTTGAGTCTCTATCATCATTGATTGGGTTGGGTTCTCAGGGACGAATATGAAGGTTTTGACATGTGCTTTATTTCTTCTTCTTGCTTCTGCTTTTTGAGGATCGGTGAAACTGAAGTTTGAAAATGACTTATTTCTTGTTGCATTTGTCTTTCCTAAGTGTAACAGACCAAACATGGAGCAGCAAATAGAGCAAAGATAGCAGTAAAATTAGAGGCTTACCTGAGATTTGAGAAGAAAGCAGAGCCAGTGAGCTATGGAGGCAAGGAACAACGAGCTGAGAGCCTCTAAAATGTTTGTAGTTGTCTTCTCAGTTCTCAGTGAGAGGTCAGAGGCTGGAGGCCGCAGCACTGCAGAATGAAGAGCAGAAGATGTCACAAAAGAATAATTAGGTTTGGGGTTTTGATGGGTTGTATTTGTATATGAGGTGTTCAATTTAGTTCGGTGTGAAGATAGGTAATTCGGGTTGGTTTGGTTCGAACTGATGGTTTCAGCCTTGAAACCGAAGCGAGAAAAGATTATGAATATTGAAACAAAAACCGAACCGAATTGCTTCAGTTCGGTTTTAAACGGTCGGTTTTGGTTCTAAATTGACACCTTTAAAGTATGGTTTCTGTCAAGTTTCAGCCCAAAATATGGCTGTTTGACCACCGAAATGGTCAGATGAAACCATCCACTGAAACCTGCAGTATTTTGGCCAAGTTTCTGTCAAAATCTGAAAATTTTGGTTTCGACCAGGGTCAAACCCTGGTTTACACTGACTTCTGGAACCTTGCACCTTGCCGTGATTTTTCCTCTCTTTCAACCCCTGGGATCAGCTAGACGCCATGACAACTATGGTAAATTGTCATGCACAAGGAATCAATTTTTCCTTTTTTCCCCCCATCAAGTCTGAAAAATTGTAGAAGAAGCCTCTTCAATGCTTCTACATGAGGACGTGTGACTGCCTTTGCCGCAAGGTTCGAGGTCTCGGTTTTGGCTATGGTTTTGGTATATCTCAAGATCTCGCTGAAACCTTGCATTTTTTCCAGCAAGTTTCGGGGGTGGGTTTCGGTCGCCATGTGGCCAAGTTAGGTCCTGAAACTTGTCATTCAATCTATTTTAAGCCTTCTAAACACAGTGTAAACATTATATTTTAAACATTCAATCACAAAATGGTATTTTGACTTTAGACCCTAGGTTGGTAGTCTATGCTGTATACAATCTCTACCCTAGGCTATTCTACACAATCTTTAATACTGCTATAACACATAATTCAAGTAAAACAAATTAAATAAACATTAGGAATTAAAAGACATCAAATTATAAACCATTTAATAAATTAGGCATCAAACATCGTTGAATCACATATATTAGAAACAAGTGGCAGGCCGAATCATAATTACTATATTGTTGCTGATGGCGAATCAAGTTTTCTTCCGATTGAATCACAAAGTCATGTTGTTGAGCAACAGATCCTCTTGTTCCGAGCTTCTTTGGGTCATATTTGGCCAAAAAAAAGGGGAGAAAATAGGAAATGGGGGTTGGTTTTCTTCACAAACAGGCCAAAACTAGTTGAGACAACTGAGACTGGGTCAAAAGACCCAAAACTAGTCGAGACAACCAAGATTTTGCCAAGATGCCGAGATTTCGGTTGAGATATTGTATTATTTGCGTCTTGTATGTCATTTTGTCTTGAGATCTCTCGAAGCTGAGAAATTTCCGTGATCTCGGCCAGATCCTGTACTATGCTTTGCTGGACCAAAGTGGCAAAGTGCCACCTATTGTTAAAAATTCCATATTTTGACTAATGAGTCCACAAAACAGTTTACAGATTCAATGGGAGCCTGCAAAGCCATTTGCAAAATGAGAAATGACTACCATAGGAATTTTGTTCTTGAGGCTTGCGAGATCTTTCTGAGATATAATCATCAATTATGCCATGAGGGAGTGAAATGAATTTTGTCGTAGGCAAGGTGCAAGATATCGGTTTTGAACTGAAACCGAAATATACCATGAAAATGGCACCAGAATATATGATGAAATGATCAAAATGGTTGCAATGGTCAAAACATACCCCCACTGAAATGGCCAAAATGGCACCAAAGTAGGTCCATGAAGGTCCATTTCAGTGGAAAACCGAAACATTGAAGACCCATCAATTTGCGAAATATTTCGTTGAAAATTCAGTTTTTGACCAAAATTACTAACTATGGTCATATGGGTGTAACAGACTGATGAATTTGTTGGTATCTTGATAGTTTTGTTCATCCTGTCCATATTTTTCTCATATTGGATGTTTTAGTGCAGTTATATCCTTATTTCTGGATTTTGTATTTTGTATTTTTTTTTTTCTGTCCATGGTACTTGGATTGCCTGTATGTTTGAATATATTTACTAATTTTGTAGCTTTTGCAAAGTTACCATGTTCTTTTCACACCGTTTATAATGAGACTTGATTTGTTTTAGGCGGAGGACTTTAGTTGCCATTGGCACTCATGATTTGGATACAATACAAGGTCCTTTTACATATGAGGTAGACAATCACTTCACAGCATACTGCCATTTTTGTGGTTGGTTTCTATAACTTCTTAGACCTGTTTGAATTCGATCAGAATGAGAAAAGATGTTATTCCATTGGTTTAGGGAGAAAAGTTGCCTTCATTTATGTTCTCCTTGACATGGTCTGACGTAAAATAAATGTGTCCACCCTCAGAATAGGTCCTGTGTTACAGCATTCATCTGTGGTAGTGTGGTGTTCTTATTTCTTGCTTAGAAGCTTATGATCTCCACACAATTGCGGTGTTCTTCATTTTACATGCCATAGCAGTATGCTGCCCCATTTTTGTCAGTGTTTTTAGTGGTTTGGCCATGAAATGATTCCTCTTTGATGTAGTTGCATGATCACCACAGTTGGAAAAGGTCTATTACTAGATTCTAAAATAGTTTAGTTATTTTAGGAAGCCAAAAGTCTATTGGAATTATATATTCTGTTTTTCTTTAGAGTTGTTAACCATTTAATCGACAGTGAATGGAATTAGTATTTTTTATGGGAAATTTGGTAGTTGTGAGAACTCATCTCCCCTATTTCTCTCTTCGCTTTCCTCTTTCACGGCATTGTTTACGGTACTGTTCACTCCCCTCCTCTGCAGATTGCATATCTGTTTCTCCCCACCATTGATATGCTTTTCTCCCTAGGACAGCAGAAAGGTTCTTCTCCTCCGTCAGTGGGCAGTTGCAGTGTTGGAAGAGATTTTTTCCATTTAATCCCTGTTAAACACCTTTAGACCTGGGCCTGTTACAACCTATTTAACCCTAGATCCTGATTTGGGGGGAGTTAGGGTTTCAAGGTCATCACTCTTCATAGATCTGCTTTTGTTTACTTCAAGCTCATGAGAGTGGTGAATATTATTATTATGGTGCTTATTGGAAATCACATGATGGAATTGATTTAAAGCTTTAAACATCACTAATTTGGGGTGGGAAATAACCAGCTAAAGTTTAACGACATAAAAGGTAGAGGCCTTCAATTAAGAGTTAAACTGTTATCAAGTCTGCTTGTGCCTCATACGTCTTTTCTGATTTCAGTGTTGTCGGTGGGCCGTGCTTAACATGCTAGAAGGTCTGGAGATGTTGGTAGTTGAAAAGAATCATGACATCATGTAGTTGTCAGCTTAAGATCTCCTCCACACCCCACCACCAAAAAAAAAAAA
>NC_056557.1:23241261-23258743 GCF_013358625.1 Macadamia integrifolia | reverse complement strand
AAAAAAAAAAAAAAAAAAAAAAAAAAAAAAAAAGAAAAAAGAAAAGAAGAAACAAGAATCTGATAGTGATGTAGCAGATGCACCAATGATTTTGAACACATCAGAATTCCTTTAAATTCCATGGCTGAAGCCAGTGGTAAGCAAAAAAGGAAAAATAAACCTCAAGAAACAAACTTCTGCTGTCACTTTCCTGTTCAACCCTACTTTACACAGATTCCTAAGATGCCGCTACTTGAACTTCTACTCTAGGGGCTGTTTTATGTCCAAAACAGAAAATAATTAAAAGAATAACAGAATCATTCACTTACCCCTTTTTTTTGGATGAATAAATAAATTCATTACCAAGTGAGGAGGAATATACAAGGGGGGAGCAAGGGGGAGGGGGAGGGGGAGGCTAATCTAAGGCAAAGCCAAACAAAATTACAACCAAGCAAAACTGCAACAAGAGCAGAACCAAAATCACCCTACAAGACACAGCCAAGAGAAAGGAGAAGGAGGGGGGGGGGGGGGGGGGGGGAAGGGACAACAAGCTGGAGAAGGAAGTCAGGAATGGGGGAGGAAGTCAACATAAAGGTTTCAAGAGGCTATGATGTGACGGTTTCTAGGGGACCTGGGAACAGGCTTAAGGTGAAGAGAATGGATTTTGGAGGAGACATTGAAGTAGATGGCTTTCCAAATCTTGTCCAAGGAGTGGGATTTGGAAGACCATCTACGAATGCTACGCTCCATCCAGATGTGGTTGATGGTGGTAGAGAAGGCAAGCTTTCCAATAGTGTCATAGATGTGGGACCCGAAAAGGTCATGTCAATCCAAATCCATTCTCTGTCATAGGGGAAAATACGTCTGGCGGAGGGCCAACATTTAGAGAGAACCAACTTCAGATGGAGGAGGAGAAGGGGCAGTCAAAGAAGAGGTGAGGGTTATCTTCAGTACCATGAGGGCAGAGGTAGTAGGAGGGGGGGCAGGGATATGGCGGTGGGAGACAAGAAGAGAGACATCTCCAGGGAGTCAAGCTATGATGAGGGATGTGGCCTTTGAACCAGACTAGGTTACGTCAAGTAACCACAGGACCCGAGGACCGAACAAAGGACCAAGCGGAGGTAGAAGAGAATATCCCAGTGGATGAGGGAAGCAAGATACATTTGTCTTCCCTACTTCTATGACCCGGAGGAAGGGGGGGAGAGAGGACCAGTGATCAAGAAGAGGGGAAAGGGATGGAGGTGGGGACCAGCCAAGAGGGGACAGGATGTAAGAAACAAGGGCTGACTTAGGAATGCCGAATGCCAGAGGAGTAAATGGATCTGGGGGACACAAGGGAGGAGAGGATACCAGCCGAGTGCCAGGGGTCCATCCACAAAGAGGTGTCTTGGACATTACCATTGGAGAAGGAAATGGCATTTAGAGCCAAGGGCCTGAGGGAGAGGATATTCCTCCAGATCCAGGAATTGTCTGGAGGGACTGGGACAGTCCAGAGGGAATGATGCTTGAGCAAGTAGGAATGGATCCATGCAACCCAGATGCCCTTCTGCTTGGAAGCAATTTTCCATATGAGCTTAAGAATACCCACAGAGTTGACATCTTTGATTCTCCTAATGCCAAGACCACCTTCAGCTTTGGAGAGACATACCTTTTCCCAACTGAGAGAAATCTAGAGGTATCTGAACCTTTCCATAGAAAGGAGAAAAAATTCCTTCAATGGACTTGGAAATGGAAGCAGGAAGGGAGAAGACACCCAACCAATAAAGATACATGGATTGGAACACCAAACGAATGAGGGTAAGACGGCCAGCATAGGAGAGCAGCTTGCCTTTCCAGAGCTGGAGCTTCTTTCTCAGAAGGTCAAGCATCGGGGAGCAATGATGGGAGGAAAGCCTGGAGGAGATGAGAGGGAGGCCTAGGTACTTAACAGGCAGGGAGCCTAAGGAGAAATTAGTGATGCCACGAAGGTGAGCTTGGGCGTCAGGGGTGACCCTAGAGAGAAAGAGGCTAGACTTGAGCAGATTAATGCGGAGCCCCTTGTTAAACCCTACTATTGACAGGGAGTATATTAGTCCTATAAAATAGAGAAATAAAGAGGGCTTAATGTATTTTGTTAAGTAGGATGAAAATAGGGATATTATTTGGCTTTCAAGAAGTGTTATTCAGCAGATTCTAGTCTCTCCAGATCCAAATGGCTGAGAGAGAGAGAGAGAGAGAGGGAGAGAGGAGGGAGGGACGGAGGGAGGGATTCAAAGCATAGTTCCAGGCTTGAAACCAAAATATTTTGCGAAACATAGAAGGTTTCAGTTGATGGTTTCGAGCTCAAATCGCCAAATTAGGTATGAAACTTCTAGGAAACCCTATTTTGGGCCCTCTAAATATAGTGGAACCCTTGGGTTTTAAAAAAACACACCCAAAATGGTAGTTTTACTTTGAACTCTTTAAGTTAATAATACGCTGTATGCTATTGTATACATTGTTTAATATGGCCTATTCCACTAAAAAGTTTAGTACGAGAACACACATAATTCAATTTAAACGAGTAAAATATGCATTAGGAGTGAATAGACATAAAAGTTATAAACCATTTCATGATGATCAAATGTTATACATGGCTCATTACAGAGAGTCAAAGATGTGGGAGTGAAGAATACAAGCAAGTCACCCCTCCTCTGCCCTTCCTATATTCCTAGTATCACATCGAGTTCCGGACAGGATCAAAACCACTAGGAGAATGTTGTTGCTGCTGCCGAAGCAAGTTATGCTCCAACTGTATTGTAAATTCTGGCCATGTCATTGTTTGCCGGGAGAAATGCTTGAAGTCCTCCACAACAGTCCTATAAATGGCATCGTCAACATACTGGAGGTACTCTAACCTAGGGTGTAGATCTACGAACCGTGAGGAACTCGATCGATTGCCACTTTAATTGGATGGTGGATGTGGAGTTGGTATTGGCATGTATGGTTTGGGAGCTAGGATGAGTAGATGATGTCTACAAATATTGACCCACTGTGTGATTGACCCTCAAAACTCAGAGGGTAATGACGAAGAAGAGCTATATTGCTTATAGCCACCATCCCAGAATGGTCGGAACCGGTGCTCTCTATGGCATTGGGTGGTTTGATGGTGCACGCCATTGTCATGCACACTACTATCCTCCAGACTCAAGCCCCTGAGAGCATCAGTCAAGCTCATAGCATCGATATTCATGGATTTCATGCTATTATCCTCCTCTGCAGGTGGTATGAATCAGTGGCATGGGCCTCTCGAGTAGCTGGCACGTATGGAGGCATGGGCCTCTTGAAAAGGCAACTCTGCCTGCCTCTGCTTCTTCTTCCTCGCCCTTGCCTGTGGGGCAGCTGCTCCAAAACTAGAGGAACTAGCTCCTTTCCCCATATCTACAGCCCTAACCTGCTCCATCTGATGTGTCAGTTAACTTGCTGCCTGTAGCCACCAACCAGATGCCACTTGTCTAGTGGACTCCCTTGAATTGATCATCTTGCCAAAATAATTACATTGTGACTTTCTCTTGTCATTTTCTATTGGTACGCCATGCTTCCATGCTGCCTTTTACCATTAGCGAATGTGCAATCTTCTTACACTGTTGCATAAAAAATGCATGCATTATTAACTATAATACATTATCTAAGACTCCTAAACAGTTATGTAGATATTTCCTAATTTTTCGCTAACTTGTATTTTTTTTCCTAATTATAATTTTGTTTTTATTTTATAAAATTGTAAAAATAATAATACCCTAATGTTCCAAAAATAATCATGGAACAAGACATTAATCATCATTTTCAGTTGTAAATACAACAACAAAATTTCAAAATTTTAAATTATTTTCAAACAAAGCAAAAATATTAACTATTTTTCTGAATTTTTAGTAAAATTTCAAAGTAAATTTTAAAATACAAGAATTAAAATAATTATTTTTGGACAGAAAAAAGACTCCATAATGCTGTAGATCGGCCAACGGTGTATAACATATATAAAATTGAGCTCCAACCACTAAGTTAGCCCTATTTTTCAAAACAATTGTTGGAAGTAAATAATTTTTTTTTCAGAATAATAATAATATAAAAAAAAGAAAATTAAATCTGACTCCGTGAAGAGTCATAGATTGGGCTATGGATGCCTATGGTGTCTAACATATAAAAAATTCATGGCGTAACCACAAAGTAGTTACCTTTTTTTTTGCAAAAAATTCATTTTTGGGAAAATTAATATACTTTCAACTTCCAAATCTTCCACAAATGCAGCAGATTGTTGCTTCCGATGTGTTCCACTGCTGTCCAGCCTAGCTTGTTCCATGCTTGTAGCCTGTAGGGGAGTGATTTGGGCAAAAAAAAAAAAAAAAAAAGAGGTTTGCACAACTCTTCGAGTTGAAACCATGATTAGTTAATTCGGATTTGGGAATTATTTGGATGGAAAATTATTCGGAATAATTCATTTCAGTTATTCAATGGTTCAGTCAAAATAGCGGTAAAAAAGCTGGGGTGATAAAATTCGGGTTCGGGTTCAGGTTCGGATTCAAGAATTTTTCGTTTACAAAAAAAAATCGGATGTTATTTTTAATATTTGTAGAACTTGTTTCATATTATCTATCAATTATCATATGTACATAACATACAAATGATAAAAATTAAAATTTTAAAGATTAAAAATTATGTATTTAGCTTTTTTTTTTTTTTTTTAAACTCATTTCCCATTACTCAAATAAGAGAGAGGACGAACCCAACTAGACCCAAGTCACCCACCATGCATGTTCACCTTAAAGACTAGAGAGAGAGAGAGAGAGAGAGAGAGAGAGAGAGAGAGAGAGAGAGAGAGAAAGAGAGTAATGGCTGGGAGATTTAGTCAAGCCAAAATGGGGTGAGATTTTTTTTTTTTTTTTTGGTAGTAGGTGAGAGATTACCTTAGGAATTATATACTTTGTAGGTTTCTATTAAAAACAAAAAGAAAAGTAACATTGGGGTAATAAATGCATAATAATCACACTATTTCTATGGCTTATTCAAGATGAATCGTTTTTTTGTTTTGTTTTTGTTTTCTTTAATAGTACTAAATATTCTGATAAACTTTGGATGAAATTTGGTTCGGACGAATTATTCGTGACATTTAAAAAATCTTTAAATTCGTGATTTTTCACGAATTTGTATTTGATTCGGACCAAATTATTCGTAAAATTCGGTTTGGCCGAATTATTCGGAAGTAATTCGGCAAATTAAATAACTAGGGTTGAATACAGCAAAGTGGACTAAATGTATTGAAATTTCAACCAATTTCGTTCAAAACTGTACAAATTATACTAGAGGTGAAACAATTTCAGAAAAGGTAAACCAGTACTAACAAACCAGAAGTAGAGTGAAGAAGAAGTAGGATTGAGGAAGAAGAGAAGAGACTGCCAATTTAGAATAGCAGTTGATTCCCCAGCAGTCCCCCTCCTGACATTATAAAATATTCATCAAGTACTATACCGCAAGGACCAGGATAATCTCCAGTCCTTGCAGTAGTACAAGTCTCATAAGGTTGCATCATAATAATAATAATAATAAGGGAAAATTATGCCCCCTCCCCTGTAGTTTGTCGAAACTGCATGTGGATCCAAGGGTTTGAACGAATTACGCACCACTCCCCTAACTTTCTAAGATTCTTACAATTAGGTCCAATCCGTTAGTCACCGTGAAATTAGGACCGTTAGTTGATGATGTCAGCTTACATAATACATTCTAATGCCAAAAATGCCCATTATATACACATGAACTTACCAATATACCCTTCCATTGAAACGAACAAAACAAGGCTTTTTTGTTCAACCTGCTTCACTCTTCTTCAACCTACTTATTCTGCGGCCACTTCTTGCTTCTTCATCCTTCAACCTACTTATTCTGCAACAACTTCTTGCTTCTTCATCCTTCAACCTGCTTCCCTTTCGAAGTTGAGAAGATCAGAGAAGACAATTGCATAGAGCACCATGGAGAAGATAAAAGAAGATAGCAGCCTCGACGATCGACGAAGGATTATTCGTTCGTGAACTCCTTGCGCCAGCAGCCCTCCCCTGTAGTTTATTTAGGCACCAAAAAGGGCTGGGATGCATCCGTAATTCTCCTTCGTCGTATTCAGTCAAACAAGGGGCGCTTTCCTTCCCAGTGGTAATGTTTAGGGATTTGGATGTTTGGGTATAATAGAAACAAGATGTGTAATGTCTTATTTTATTAAGGTTTTTTGTTTTTTTTCTTCTTTTCATTGAAGGGTAATATGGTCTTTTGAGGTTTAAAACTAACAGTATATTAACACCATCAAAGCCAGGGGAGGGGGGTGTAATTCGTTCAAACCCTTGGGATCTACGTGTAATTTCAGCAAACTACAGGGGAGGGTGACGTAATTTTCCCTAATAATGATAATAAAAAAGCGAAATAAAACTAATTACCAGAGGAACAGACAACAATGCTCCTGCAGTATGGACAACACAACTTAACAAAAGGAATGTATCAAAGTGATAATGAAACAAAACATTTCGTCGAATGACCGAAAACTGCATTTTTGTATATCACATGTATTTTCTTTCGACATTTGTTGAAACCGAAATATTTTGCGAAATTTCGGCAAAACCTTGAACTATGATCTGAAGGTCCCTGACTTCATTGGATCTGCTGCTGCTGCTGCTTCTTGCACAGGCATCTTTACTGGTACTGACAGTCTCTTATGATCAGAAACTCTTACTAATGATATTCCGACATCAGCTAGTGATGATTTTAATCTTTCCAAGTCATATTTATTCAAAAAGAGTATATGTAATGTGGTAATTTTGTTGGATATTGCCAGTGCATGCGTTGGCATGAAAATGATTTCTTTTGATGTTTGTTGACTTTTTTTTAATACATGTTCTGTTTATTCAGAAGTAATCTATTCATACTAGTTGAATGATTGAAAAGAAGCTTTCTGTGTTTTTAACATCATATTTTACCTTTTCACCCCCAGGCTTTGCCGCCACAAGATATAAACTTTGTGCCACTGAAACAGGTAAATCATTTACTTGTAGATTTATAATTCTCAGAATCTTTATCAAAATCTTATTTTAATATGATTATCTTGTAAATTGGAAAACAAATATGTTTTGCTTTTAGCTGTTCATTTCCGTTCATTTTGATTGGTGGACGTTGGTTGCATTGCACTCTGGAAGTATGCTTCCCCATTTCATCCACTGGAATCGGTGTTGCATCACTCTTCAAATGGATAGCATATCCATGTGGGTCACTTGTCCGATTACTCAGATCCGTCCAAGGTTATCAAGGCGTTTCCTAGGCGCCTTGTTCGTGTCGCCTTGATTTTTACCCTTCTCTATTGCCTTCGGTCGCTTTGCTCCTTGGCAACTATGGATATGTCACTTCATGGATTCTTGGGTGACTGGAATATCTTTTTCTTCTTACCCCTCTTTGACCTTGTTTATTTTGGCATAGATGAACACCTATGATATGAATAACTGTGGCAATTGGTTTTGTTTTTTGTCATCTCCAATCCTTGACTTGTTCACATCTCATCTACCGAGTGGATCAGGAGACCTTTAACACAAATGTGAAATGTGACCTGCTATCAACCAGTCCACCTTACATGAGAACTGTTTTCTGAAGGGATTGTGTTGGATTGGCACCAACATGATGTGAATATGATCTGTTATTTACAGTTGTTAGAGTTAAATTTATTTCAAATAAGTTACAATAACATAAACTTGATAATTGATATCTTTACCTCAAGTGTGAAAGTGCAAGGGTTAGGCCCCCCCCCAGGCAACATACCTTATCAGTGTTGATTGTTGTATGGTCCGGTGCAAGTTCTGCTTTGACAGCCTCTCAGGAGGGATGAATTGGAGTCGGTCCTAACTTTCAGCAATTTTTTGCACATAGTGGGTGCCTTAAGACTCAAACCAGCATCTTCATGCTTGCAGCCAGAGCTTTTACTGTTGCATTGACTGTCCTTGCATTATCAGTGATTAATAATGCAGTAATTATAATGTGAACGGGCCTCGGCGCAATGGTAAAGTTGATCCATTGTGACGTAGTGGTTGCGGGTTCGATTTGGGAAACAGCCTCTCTGAGAAGCGGGGGTAAGGCTGCGTACATTATGACCCTTCCTAGACCCCGCAATGGCAGGATTGTCGTGCACTGGGTACGCCCTTTTTTTTCTTTTTTTTATAATAATTATAGTGCAAAAATTTTCTCTTACTGCTTCAAAAAAAGTTTGTAATGCAATAATTTTGTCTGCGATTAATAGGTTGGTTAGGCCAAATGTTAGGCTGGTTGGTCACGTTGTTTCAGACTGGTGCCAAGTTGAAAAATTTTCGACCAAAACCCGCTGTCTACATATTGTGTCTGTGTTAGGTAGTTGGGTTGTGATTAAAATTTCCAACCTAGGCTGCCTTTGTCTGACCTGTAAAAATCTTTTACCAGAAAATATTTGATTCTGCTCTTTTCTATAGGAATGTGTTTGCTGTAATTTGCTAGATATCCAAAGGTTTGGCAGTATGTACAGTTTTGGCTAGAATTCTTTCATACATGTTTTTTTCAGCTTTTCCAAGTTAAGACGCCTTTATACATGTTGCATTCCAGCTCTAGTTTTTTTCCGGTTCATTAGTCGTTCAGATAGCTGGGAAACAGCCTCTCTGAAGCGGGGGTAAAAAATCCCATCTATGCCTAATAGCCCTCTCCCTGCTGGCCGTCTATTTTTATCTAATTGATGAATGTTCTTGAATGTGGATCTATAATTGAATATGAAGGCAAGTCTGCTGATAACTGAAAATTTCTTTCCCTGCATACCCTGGTTCATCAGCTAAGCTTGGAGCTTATGCACATGTAAGCTCCTATTGTAGGTGGCTGCATTCTGACTTCTTCCTGCTTTACCATCTTTAATTCGTTCTGTTGAATCTTTGTAGGCCTTGTTCCTCACTCAAAAGGATAATTTTTGCTTTGGTACATAATGCACTTGTTTTTTTTTTTTTGGTAGGTGAAAAATTTCAGGGCTGATGAGCTAATGGAATTTTACAAAGTGAGTTCTCACGCTAAGATTTTATTGCGGCTTATCTATGAGGCGAATTGTGAAACATAAGGATGCATTTTCATTTTATTAATCTTGTTCTTTCTTGGGTTTATCGTGATATTGTCAATTTGTTCCATCACTTTTGCAGAATTCTCTTTGGTTTGTTTGAGGAAAATTTGTATTGGTGTGAATCATTAATTTTCATTTTATTGATGTTACTCCCAAAATTTTTGGCAGTCTGATATGAAACTGAAGAAATTCTTACACATAATTGAGAACTCACCAGTGTTTCCAGTCATATATGACCGCAACAGGTAACATGGTGTATGAAGTACCAATATGAATTTTGTTCTCACTGCTGATACACTTATTTGTGTGTCGTAATGTTTATCAACTTCCTGTTATTTATTATTTGCACTATGAGGTAGTTGAAGTGTCTTTGTTTATCAATGTTGCTTTTATTAAATTTCCTTCACTGTTAAAAGAGAGAAAAAAGGCCCTTTGTTCTTCTTTTTTTCTTTTACCCTAAATGTTTATTAGACATCTTATGCACTGTGGTTTGAGAAATATGAAGATTTTGGAGTCATTATCTTTGCTCTTGATTCCTGGAAAATTGTGTTTAGTGGTAACAAAGATTTTGTTTGCCTAGTTCAAAATAAGTCTTTTTCTCTTCCATTTCTCCTCAGAATTTCAAAGTATTTACTGGTGTAAGATGATTGGACTTTCTTTTTGCAGAAACGTGGTATCCCTACCTCCAATTATTAATGGTGCACATTCTGCAATTACATTAAAGACGAAGAATGTTTTAATTGAATGTACAGGCACAGATTTAACAAAGGCCAATATTGTCTTGAACACAATGGTAGGGAAAAAGTTCACGTTGCATGTATTTGCTTATTGCTAGTTAACTTCATACATAACAGTTATATAATTCCTCCTTACTGGAACAATTTCTCTCTCTCTCTCTCTCTCTCTCCCCTCCCCCCCTTCTAGGTGACAATGTTTTCTGTGTACTGTGCAAGAAAATTTGAGGTTGAACCACTTGAAGTGGTATACTCTGATGGGAAGTCATATATCTCTCCCGATCTATCAGTTTCCGATTTTGAGGTTCCTTTGTCTTACATCACTGGTTCCATAGGGGTTTCTTTAGAGGCGAGCCAGGTATTACAGTTCCTTACTCATATGTATGTTGCTTACCTATTTATTGTTTCGTGAAGTGTACCAATTTAGATAATGCCAACTCTGTTTCATAATAATTAGACTTTCCATCAAGTATTCCCCTTTTCACTCATCTGATTATTTCTTTTCTGCAAATTATAAGTAATGCTCATTGAAGTTTTGACATAGTGCCTCCAAAACGCTCACCATTTCAACCTGGATTTGAAATTCTTGTATTAAAATTCAATGGTGGATAGCTTGGGTGCACTATGGTCACCAAAGACCTGGTTAGCATTTCCTTTTGTTTCTTTTGATTATCTAATGGATTGCAAATTGGCGTTCTAGACCTTAAATGTCAATTTAAGGTATGTGTCAATTTCACTCAATCTCACTATGTTTTTTTGGTAGAATTCAATCTCACTATGTTGGGCTGAATGAATGCTATATTCTCTTTCTTTATATGTTATCAGTATCCACTTGAAACCGTATTTACTCCAGGGATGATGTAAGATCAAATCACAAGTGATCCAATCCCAGGTAGGATCTTTAGTACATTTAGTAAATTTCAGATTGAAGAACAAATCAGAAAAATAGAGAGAAAGAAGGAAGGGAGGAATGGGTGGTAGGAGAATGGCTATCTCAGCCTGGATCTCTCACCCTCAACTATTCCAGTTGATGTACACAACTTATGTTAGCCAAATCTTTGCAAACAAGAAGAAAAAATTTCATTCAATCAAATTCGTGTACCATGTTGTAGCCCTTTACAAACTTATATAGAAAACTCAAAATAGACTCAAACACTAAAAAGGAAAGGTCTAACCTAATCCTTAACTACATGGGAAACCTAAATTGACTAGGAAATTGAAATAACAAAGAAACAACAACAACAAAAACAACAACATCCAAAACCTTATCCCAACTTAATGGAGTTGGCTACATGGAGATTCCAAGCAAGGATGAGTGCGAGGATCCATGCAAAAAGATTGACGGGTTATGGGTGATTATAATAAGTGCAGGCTGTCAACCTTGCGCATCACTACAAATCAGCCAGAAGCTTATAACAACAGAATATAATAAGGTACCGACTGTCTACCTGACGTACCATATAGATCAGTCAAGCCAAAGCGTCCTACACACATTATGTCCACAACCAATACAATCCATTACCCAACCTACTTTTATGAAAGGAGGAATGAGATAACGAATTCTTGACAGCCCCACCTCAACACGAAAGAAAATGCACATGCACCACTTACACAAAGGAAATGGACTTATAATGGCATGATAACATATGCATCGTATTCCAAGCCACCTCACACCACCAAAAGGGCAGCAAGAGAGACGAAATGAGAATGAAGGGGCATGTTTCAGCTTGCACATTGAACTAAAAAGTCAAATTGCAGGACCATTTTGACCTATGAAAATTTTACTTTACAAGTTATGCATCCAAAACAAATATCTGAATCTTATTTCTAGTCAATAAAAAATTGAGTCTTTATTGGCAATTAAATAATGAAATTTTTTAGAATAGCACTTACAAATCAGAAGCAAGAGCATCGCCTCCAGGGCTGTCAATTCGTATCAAATAACGAAGAAAATAGACTCAAAATAGGACCCTAACTAAACCAATAAATTAAATCTAGTTTTTCTATTTTCTACCCATATTTTATACCCATTGAAGTGATCTATTACAAAGAAAACCCATGGGATCAAAGACCCATGATGCGGATCCAGGTTCTAAAAACAGAGTCAGACTGCTTATGGGCCCACGAGAATGTTAGATAGCTGAAATTAATGTGCTGGTGGCAAATCCGTAATATCCAAGGCAAACACGTCCTTAAAAATGAACAAACAGTAGATGGACATAACTGGAATTAAAACTTTAAAAGGATGGGCTAGTCTGGAAATTATGAAGAGTGGGGTAAATAGAATTAAAGTTCAGTCACAAGGGGGTTTTCTGTAATTAAAGCAATCTGTCCTTGTAATAATTGAAACTTGCTTTCTTCAACCTTGGAAACCCACGATAGAACAAAGAACCAGTGGAGACCATCAGAGTCAAGGAGGAAGAACTCCCTCGCAAGAACTCAGGTCGATCAGAAATTTGGGATGATGGATCACAACTCAACAAATGGCCTCCTTGGACAACCAGCAAACCAGGGTTTCTATGTCTGAAACTGAGCCCTACGGTGAGGTTGTGTTCAGATCTGCAACTGAGGTTCTATCCTTTGATGAGTGGAGTTTCTAGAGCCAGAGTTTGGGGGTTTGGGTCACCTAGGGAAGAGCAACCTTCGAACAAAGTTTCAGTCCTAACAGATTAGACAAGAAAAAAAAGAAGGAAGAGCAAGGATAGGGTCACGCAAGGGATGAGAAGAAGAGATGTGTGATAGAGGGAGAGAGAGAATCGCACAAGGGGGGGGGAAGAAGAAGGCCACACAACCATTGTGAAGTACCTACCTGACACAATCAACAACTCATTCGATCCATACTTCAATCATCTCCAATAACTTGGGTTACATGCCTTTATATGGTAAACTGAAATGAAAACTTGCCTTGTTAAAGTCTAAAACTAAAATAGCAACTCTTAATTACTTCCTAAGTTCTAACTAATGAATTCGAAACAAAATAAAACTCATTTTGGTAACTCCCTACTTGTCTAACAACTACCCAAAATAAAAGATTACATATCTTCCCAAATTAAATAATTTAATCTTTCCTAAATAAAATAAATCCTAAAATATCCTACTGAACCAAAAGCGCAATTTAGATCCGGCTCATCTCGGTTGAGATTGCCAGAATGGTCAACCTTGTTCAGCCTCGATTCTACATCAACCCAACACTTACATAACGTCATAACCCAACCCCAGGCTTATTTCTAATAAAATAAACCTTTTAACTGACTTATTTGCATTAATTCTCCTCCACTTAAAAAAAACTCGACCTCGAGTTTTGAACGTTAGAACGTCCACTTTGGTGTGATGAAAGTTAAGATGGAGTCCATAGTAAAACTCGGGCAATTCTTTGAAGACATGAATGAAGTCTCGAGGATAAGGAGCTCGTTCTTCAAATTACTTTGAAGGAATTGATGTAAGACTAGATCACATAAGATCCAATCCTAGACAGGATTTGAAATTCTGGCTGAATAGAGAGAAATTCGAGAACTCACAAACCACAGTTCAGATGGAGCTGAATTTTGGATCAAATGGAGATCCTATATGAGGGAACAAAACTTCAAAAGATGAACAAATTCTGCCGGCTGGATTGAGAGATCTGCTGCTTGCAAGAAAAAGGAAACTTTTGGTCAACCTTTAAAGGACTAGGGCTGGAAGTGTCGGATGATCCTCAAATTTGGACCAGGTGGTCATCCTAAGGTCCTCAACAAATCCTCAAAATCCTGTAGTAATCAGGGACCTGGTCTGGAAGTTAAGCACTTGAACATTCTTCCTGGAAAAACTCTGAATCTGGATTTGGTAGCTTTGTTGTGTGTCTTCTGATCAGAAACTTTAGAGGGCATCAATCTCACTTTGAACAGTAGACAAAAATAAAAATAAAGAAGAAGGAAGAACGGAGAAGAAGGGGGTAAGGGAATGCTATCTCAGCCTGCACCTCTCACCCACAGCTATCCCAGCTATTTGACGTCCTATCTAAGGAGTAAGGAGCAACAATGGCTGTAAAATTCATTCATTAATTCTCAATGTAGTACATCAACTCCTCTTATATAATAGAGCGTATGGCCTTACAATTTAGAAACAAACCCAAAATAGAAACTAACTTATTTAAGTAACTAAATACTAACTTGTTCACTAAGAAACTAACATAAGACCATAAAGGACTCTTCTAGAATACTAAGTCTTTCTTTGGCTACTTGTTAACAAAAAAAGGACCAAATTACTGTTCATGGGTACTGTTCACATGAATATTAGTTTTTGGTTTTGGGTTGGCTTGATGGGCCAACATTGGGACTGGCTGGTTTGGTTTGATGGACCCAGCAGCCCCCTTCTTTTGCAGGCTTGATCTACATTTTATTATTATTATTACTTTATTTTATTATTAATATATATATATATATATTTTTTTTTTTACTTTTGCTTTTTCCAAAACTTTGATTGTTTTATACTGTTTATCATGGTGGGGGGCAAGCCTCCAAACCCCATCACTTCTCTTGCGTCATTGTTGCATTTCAAGCAAGAGGTCCAGGTCACTCATTTCTCTTTTAGCTACCAACTGTGCCCTATAATTCATTTTTTTAGCAGTTATTGGTGTCCGGATGGGGAGGGTAACTAATTTAATGACGGATAAACAACTTCCAATTGGAACTTCGATTGTCAATTGGTATTTTTTTTATTATCCATTAACCTTGCCCTTTTGTATTAGGCTTTTAAGGTCATGTTTGTAGTGCAGTAAATGTATGTCCCCATTTAAGTAATTTCTTGAAGTGCATTCTCTTTGAATGTTATCCCTCTCCCTAGTGGATTGGGAGAGTAACTTACGTAATGACTGATAAAACTTCCAATTTGAACTTCGATTGCCAATTGATTTTTGGGTACTTTGCACCACCCCCCTTGGAGAATGCTAGTATTATAGGAACACCCCCTCTTTCACCAAATTAGACTCTGACCCCCTGTCGTCAGTTTCTGTTAAGTGATGCTATGAAATGACTATTTAGCCCTTATGAGTAAAAGACTTTTTTTTTTTTTGGTTATGCCTTATGAGTAAAAGACTGTTTAACAGAACCCAAGTTTAAGAAATGGAATGGGAGCAAAGCAGCGGGGAAGATCTGGTCGGTCTCGTCTACAAACCTTCCATTTAGAGAAGATGGAGTCATGTTTGGTGCGTTTACACTCCTCTCTCTTCAGCCTCGACACGTTAACCTTCCCTTCCTTTCCATTCCATTCCATTCTCAGTAAGCTCAAAGACGAACCAATACCCTAAAAACAGAGAGAGAAGGTCAAAGATGACCGTTGCTATATAGGGTTTAAAACTAGAAATCGGTGATGGAATCGGCACAGATTCACATCGACCCAAAAAAAGAAAAAGCATGAACTGCGTTTGGATACTCAAATCAGTTTCACTTCTTTCCCTAACCTTCTAAGCCACTCATAGAACTCCCTCTGCCTATCCTACAACAGATCGAAACCTCCCACCACCACCATCGTCTTTCAGATAATTCAATCCTTTTATACCCACACCCCTCTGCCCCGTCACGTTCACCGCTTCATGGTCTCTATTCTCCCCTTCCGACACGAATGCCCTCCATACCCAATCCGTTCTTGGCATCGACACCATTTGTCCCTTCCCCAGATGGATCTTTGACGCCTTACTCTCTTCGCCGTTGAAGAAGGGATGTACCGATAACTGTCCGATCACCCTCACGTTCTGGAACTCTGTTTCTCCGATCCTGCAAGCCAAGTGGTGAGCAAGGTTGGCTCCGGCACTATCACCTGTTAGAAAGCATTTAGAGAGATCGGCGTACGCTGAAAAATTGGGGAATTTTGAGAGTATCAAAGCCATCATTGTACAGTGAGGGAAAGTGGTGCTCTGGAGAGAGTCGATAGTTGACAGAGATGACGACGACAGGGATCTTGCGGGCGAGTCTATGGTAGACATCGTGGTAGAAAAGGGAGTTGGGGCTGAAGAAGGCGAAGCCTCCGCCGTGGAAGTAGAGGATGTTGGGAAGGGTACCGTCGCCGCCTGTGGGGGTTGTATTAGTGGGTGTATAGAGGCGAAACCACAGGTTTCGGGTGGTGTCGACGGTTACATCGGAGGTTTTGATGCCATTAACAGGTTTATCTCTGGCTTTGGCCTTCAGGTCCATGAAGTCGTGTAACTGGCGGTTGATGGCGCCGTTGGGTCGCTGTAAGGTGTCCGTTAGTGCAGAAAGGAGAGAGCACGATCTTTGGCTTCCGTGGAAGCATTGGTTGTGACGCCGTTGATTTCTCTCTCCTCATTATCTTGGTACTTTATAACTTTTAAGGGTAAAATTACTAACAAAGGGTAATTTTGGTACTTTACAATTTTTAAGGGTAAAATGGTATTTAGAAAAAAAAGACCTACTGATGTCAGCATTTGAGGTATATTCTGTAACAGTGACTGACAGCAGGGGGCTTAAGTCTAATTTGGTGAAAGAGAAGGGGTGTTCCTATAATATTGGCATTCTCCAGGGGGTGGCGCTGTAAATTACCCTTGATTTTTTTTATCATACATTATCCTTGGGTCTTGAAAAATTGAAATTTAGACAAGTTTAACCATGGTTTGAATGGTTAAAATCAGAGTTGGGCCCTTTTCAGTTTGATAACTGGTTTGGTTTTTAAAACTATGATATATCTCTTCATTCCTTTATGTTTATTTATTACTTGTTTCATATTAGCCATTAATGCCATGTTTATAGTGCAACCAAGGTTCAAGAAGTCAGTTTCAACAATTGAATAATTTCGGGGTTTTACCAACTTTTGGATAAATTTTTGCTACGGTTGGTTGGTAGATTCGTTTAACCATTTCAGTGGTCAAACAGACATTTTGTGCTGAAACTTGGCAGAGGCCCTAATTAAGCATCCCCAAACATGGTGGAACCTTTAGATTTAAAACAAGAAGAAAAAACACCCTCAAATTGTTACTTTGGTTTTGTACCCTAGGTTGGCAACGTACGCCGTTCCTTGCCTGTATATTTCTCAAAGATAGCCTATGTTACACATGATTTAGCACTATAACATATCAAATATAGTGAAACCAATTAATCTATGCACTTGCTAGTGAAAAATGAAAAAAAATCATTTAATATTTATTAAATGTCAGAATATTACATCAAAGGTGCAATTGTGCAGTCCCTAACGCTGAGTTGAAAAATAACTAGTTCATATAAAACCCCAAAGGTGCAAATGAAAAAAAATTCCCCTGCCTTCCTCCTAGTCTTCTACTCTACTCTATGTCAATAGACTCAATGCCACAGAGTTCTGGTTGGGCTCAAAAGATGAGGAAGAGGGTTGCTGCTTACAAAACTGTTCTTGCAACTTGATCAGAAAAATGGCCATGCATGTCATGGTATGTTTCAAGAAATGCTCAAAGTCCATCACACCAGCTTGGTAGGTGTTTGAGATTTTAAATGTAACCGCAAGCGTACGGATCAGTGTAGCTACGGGTCGAACTCAGGGATAGCAGCCACTTTATTTTTTTGCTTCTTTTAATAATGCGAAAGTGAACCTATTAATGGTTGTGATCTAATTCTAACTACCGTCCTAAACATATGTATCTAAAATAACGTCCTAACCATTCGTCATCTAAGAATTTAAAGATGCAAGCCACGCAATTAAA
>NC_056557.1:23238547-23241241 GCF_013358625.1 Macadamia integrifolia | reverse complement strand
ACTGAACTTGAAAAAAAAAAAAGATGCTCCACGGCTCGTGATCTTGTCACCTAGATCTAAGCCTAGAACTATAACTTTAAAAATTACAACTCAATTGCATAAATCATAAACATAAAAGGCTGAATAAGAATAAAAGAGTGCTTGCATTAATTGACATAAAAAGCTAGTACAAAAGTGATTAAAGCAAAAATAAAGAAGAACTAAAACTAAAGAGAGTGAGAGAGGGAGAGAGAGAGAGAAGAGAACTAAATATAAACTAGAAAATAAACTAAGGGGAATAATAATCAATAAGAGGGGGGAGGAAGGGGCTTTTCTGGGCTTTGGTCTTGCCTCATTCCTTCTACAAGTCTTCTTTAAGAAAAGAAAGAAAATAAAATTAAATTAAATCTTGGTAAAAATCCTCATTCTCTGAGATATTGTGTGAGGAAAGAGAGAATCTGTTTCCAAAATTAACAAATTCTATTCATTCCTTGCAATATTAACCAATATCTTGCAAGCTTGATTAAATCAGAAAGGAATCTCTGCATAGCATCTTCAAGATCTTGTGAGGTGGCAAGGAGAGAGAATAATCTTTAGGATTTTGTAGGAGAGAAGATGTGGTACCAATGAGTGGGTCCTCCACCTTTGGACAAGTTAGTTCAAGCTTGGACCGGTTCTTGATTCACTTTAAGCACTTTCTTTTGTAGATTTGGAAACTAAAGAAAAAACAAGAGAAATAAAAGTAGTACTACCCAAAGTGGGGCAAAATGTACACTTATATCCCTAAGATTTCACACATTATTGTGCTCATTAGTAGGTTATATCATCAACGTTCTCTAGGTAACCCAACCTTAGATATAGATCACCGGGTTGGGAAGATGATGCGAATGTGCCGCCACTGTAAACACTGCTGGCTGTATTGGACTGATAAGGCTGCTACTGGGGCCTGGGAAGGAAATGATGCTCTCAACAAAAGATGCCACACCCTGGGACTGATCATCATGAGTAGTGTGGAATGAATATGATGAAGAGCAATGCTAATCAAAACCATCATACCCAACATTGGATGTGATGGTGCATGCCATTGTCCTGGCTGCTCAAGCTCTCTACTACCCTCCAGACTGAGGTCTCCAAGTGTGTCGGACATGAAAGAAACATCTATCTCCATGTCAATGTTGGTATGCTCCTCATACCTCTGTCTCGATAAGACATGAACTTGCTAACATTGGCCCCATCTGATTGGCAATCTCAAGGTCGGGCACCAGCTCATTGCAATCCCTCACCCACTCATACAAGGGATCCTCCTCATTTGACTCTAGCTGGAAGATGTTGCTGAGTTCTATTGGGTCTTTGTCATTGTTCATTGTATGTGCTCCATCCTTAATCTCATGTTGTAGTGCACATACACCAGCTGCTCAAGACATTTATGACCCAATCGGCTCTGCCTCTTTGGGTGGATGAGTGAAAATGTACTCTTGTTGCGCTCACATCCTGAGGTGGAACATGTCTGGGAGAGCACTTTAGGTGCTATCTTCCTCAGGTTAGGTGCATCTCTCCCATATAGCACCCACCGTTCACCTGCATCAAAATATTCTTGGTAAGTGCTAGAACTGGATACATACATATGCGAAATTGTGAATTGAACAAAGAAACTAAGTTAATAGACCTCATGAGCCCTCTTTTCCTGACCTTCCTATGCGGCAACACAGTAGAAAGTCCTAGTGCATCCCTGAAGGTCTTCATCTATTTCCATTGCAAACATTGGTACATCAACATCAATGTGTTAATGGTACTAATTGCATTGACTGTAATAACGTAATAAACTACAATAATACCTCATTAAGACTGGATATTTGCGCAAGTCTGGTTCTAACTTGGCCACCACATCCTCCATTGCATCAACTCTTGATTCATCCCTAGTTTGTGCTTGTATTCTTTTGATTTAGATAATATGTGAAAAATAACATAGTAGCACTTGTAATTTGTAAATGTTTATCAAGTTATTAATGGAAAGTAATTTGACATAGGTAGTATAAAGTATAAACTACAAACTATAAAAATTACAAACTCACCAGCCTTGTGCAGTGGATGCATAAGTTTCCTCCTTCAGCAGTCTTGATCGATTTGGATGTAGCTCCTACCACCATGTGGTATTGCTGCTGCCACGTAGTCTTTATCATCATCTTCACTACCACATACAAGTGTGGTAGGGTAGGCTTCTTTTTGGAGTTGACCAACCCAAACACTTCCACACCACTAGCTCAAGTAATGTGACTACCTTCTTCAAGTTTTACCAAAATAGCTCACTAGATCTGGTCGACTGTAGCCCCTGGTTCTCTCTAACCAAACTACTCATCTGAGCATAGTTTTTAAGGCGGTAAGGTGACAGAGGCGTTTGAGGGCCTTTCGGAGCGCCTTAGCAATAAGGCGGGCATAAAGCATCGCCTTATTGACTAAAGCGTTCTTGTGTACTTTTTTTTATAAAACCAATCTATTTGACTCAAATACTAGTTGAATCCTATTACTCATATGCTAAATAAATATTAAATGTTTATATTCATACCAATGTAAGATATTCATCAAGAAAACAAATCAATAAAGTGAATAAACTAAGTTCATCATCAATTCATCATCAATCATCAATCATCAATATTCAATCATCAATCATCAATATTCAATCATCAATCATCATAACATATTACATAATTATGAAAC
>NC_056557.1:23229365-23236498 GCF_013358625.1 Macadamia integrifolia | reverse complement strand
GGAGAAGAAAGAAGAAAAGAGCAACAAAAAATCGCACAATCAGAAATTTAAAATACAAACTAAAACATACCTGGAGAAGAATCAAAGGAGGAGGAGAAGCCGGAGGTTGCCGAAGGCTGTCGAAGGAGAAGGAGAAGCCGCCGGAGAAGAATCGAAGGAGGTGGCTGCCACGGAGATCGCCAGAGATCGCCAGATGTCGCCAGAGATCTCCGGATGTCGCCGAAGTCTATCGGAGGAGAAGGATAAGTCACCGGAGAAATGATCATCGGACGTTGGGGCTTGGGGGTTTGCGTTTTGGAGGCAAAGTAGTAGACTGAGAGAGAATGAGAGAGGCACGATTTTGACTGGTTTTGTTTTTTTTTATTTTTATTTAATTTTTTTTTTATGGTAAGGGTTTTTATTTTTTATATGATTTTTGATCTAATGCATCACATGTGCATCAGACTTTATACACCTCCCAATGAGAATATGTAATTTAGAATCTTCATCAAGCAATTTTAAAATTTATTTAAAAAAAAAATTGATCAACTGCATCACATATGCATCAGACCTTATACACCTCCCAATTAGAATATGTAATTTGGAATCTTCATCAAGCAATTTTAAAATTTGTTAAAAAAAAATGATCCAATGCATCACATGTGCATCAGACCTATACACCTCCCAATTAGAATATGTAATTTGAAATCTTCATCAAGCAATTTTAAAATTTGTTTAAAAAAAAAAAATTGATCCAATGCATCATATGTGCATCAAACCGTATACACCTCCCAATTAGAATATGTAATTTGGAATCTTCATCAAGCAATTTTAAAATTTGTTTAAAAAAAAAAAATAGTAACCGATGATTTGGTCCGGATAAGGTAAGGTGCGTCAACTCTTGCATTGCGGGATAGCATATTCCGACGTATGGTGTTATAAAGTTCTAATTCACGGTAACCTATTTTCAAATGTTTCCAGTAATTATGATAGATTGAAGATATACGTGAATAAAAAAAATATACGACAAGAAGCATTCAGTTGTCGGTCCTGCGGATGTGATAATGTGTTTTTTAAAAAAAAAAATTCGATCCAATGCATCACATGTGCATCAAAACTTATACACCTGCCAATGAGAAAATGTAATTTGGAATCTTCAGCAAAACAATTTTAAATTTTATTTTTAAAATAGCGAGTACATATATCGCCTTTCGCTATGAGGCGGTCGCCTTTCACACTTCTCGTGAGTCGGCGGACTGCCTTACTACCAAAGGACCGCATCAGCGTCGCCTTACCAACGCCTTAAAAACTATGCATCTGAGGCAAACATAGATCTGAGTTCTACCTTTTTTTCTTCAAAGCTCTTCAGGATAATATAGTTGGTGGCGAATCTCGTGATGCTCGGCCTAACCAAATCACCACCACACTTGGTCATCAGTTGCTGTAGAGAATATCCATGGTTGTACACAAGTTATGGTCACTTCTCTTGCTCCCTCGACCACACTCCGTAATCATGTCTTCTTCTTGATGTCCTTCAGCATAATGTCAATGCAGTGGGCTGCACAAGGGGTCCAAAAAAGGTGATATCTACTGTTTTCATCAATTTCTTCCCCCGCCTTCTTTTAGTTACCACCATTGTTTGTCACCACTTGGACAATGTTCTCTATCCTTACCTCCTTCAATAAATTATCAATATATTTTGCATCATTTTTCCCCTTGGATGCATCAACTGACTTGAGTATCATAGTACTCCCATTACAATACACCATGAAGTTGATGATGGATTGTCTAGTAGGTCTAGTCCAACCATCACACATCACAGTGACCCTATAATTTGACAATTGACCCTTGAGGGTCTCAATATACTCCTTTAACTCCTGTTGGGGCAGATACACTTTCATCAACTCAAAGGTAGTGGGGCCCTTCACTCCCTCCCCAACCTTTTCTATAGTGTAACATGTTTTGTTAGTAGGCCCTTGAGTGGCATGTGCTGGGATGTTATGGCAAAAGAACCACTTTGACACTGCTTCCCCACCATACCCTTCCACAATGGCCCCACACTTGCTTAGTTGCTTCAACTTTCACTGTCTACTTTTCGGTCTGTAAACTGTAGGATCCTGTTCAAGTATCTAAATAGGATAATGACCACCACGGTCTCCTGGGATGGGGGTGTTGGTGCTGCCCTCATACTCTACGACCTCTTGAATGACTACTCTCTCTGCTTCTGTTTCTTCTTTCCCTTGCCAGCACCACTAGGACCAGCCTCTCTTGCAGCTGCTCTAGGTCTAGTAACACTAACCGTAGGACTAGTCTCTTTAGCTGCTCTGGAGAAATTTGCTCCACCCTAGTCTCTGTGTCTATCTTGCTCCATCTGATGTGTGAGACAGCTCACTTTGCTCGCTGTTGTATCTATCTGGCCTTCATCTTATTTCCACATTGGCAGGCCCAAACTCCTCAGCAGAATCATAATCAGAGTCTGAGTGCCCTCCTCCTGTTGATACCTGCCTCTCTCCAGTAACTGCATCATCAAAATCTACCCTCACTCTCCTCTTCTCTAATTTCCTCTTTATCCCTCCCTTCATGAGGGTAGCCATGGCCTTCTACACCTCATGAGGAACCCTGTCACACTTGGTCACATCCCTATATCCGCCTTCCGATTGCCACTCCAATCTAGTGGCCCCACCTCTCAGCATCTTTTTCCCGCAATAGTTGCATTGGGATTTCTACTTGTCAATCCCATTAGGTTTACCATGCGTCCATGCTATGTCACCACCATCTCCTCCTTGAGAAGCCATGTTGTGCTATACTATTGCATGAAAAAGTGTTACATCATTACATTTTCTACATGATTAAAAATCCTATGACAAGAAGAAAATTATTTCCTAATTTGTACCTAAGTCTGATATTTTTCCTTGCTTAAATGATTTTTCTTTAAATAATAATAACCTAGGTAACCAATATGTAAGTATGGAACATCACATAAAACATCATTCTGAGTTGAAAAGACAACCATAATACTGTAAGAAATGTTCGCTATTTTTCATAGCAAAACAGAATTTTTTTCCATATTTTTTTAATCTAAAAAATATATAATTTAAAAATTTTTTGGAGATTAAATTAATCTATTTTTAGTAGAAGGAAAAAAAAAAAAGCAACATCGTGAGGCCATCCAACAGTGACTAACATATATAATGACCCTATTTTTTCTTTCAAAAAAATTTGTTGTAAGAAAAGTAATTTTTTTTAAGCCAGAAAATAAAAAAAATAATTTAAAAACATAAAATAAAATCTGACTACATGGAGTCACATATCAACTAATACTAAATCTAACATATAAAATATTGAAGCCCAACCACTACATATTTACTTTAGGGAAAAAGGGTATTACCTCAAAGTTTGAATCTTTAACCGCTCTACCTAAAATCTACCAAATCTGAGTTGTAGATGAGTTGTACAAGCTTCGAACCACTTCTTGCACCAAGAATAGGAAGTGGAATGGCCAAAATCTGCTATGAATTAATATTTTTAGCCTTGACAGCAGGTTTTCCGCGTGAAAACTGCAAAATATCAATATGGGTAGATCGGAACAGTGTCTGTTTATGTTTCAATGAATGTCAGTATTTATAACACATGGTTGTACCACTTTGGCGAAACGAAACAGCAGAACCTACCTGGACTTAGATTTTGACCGAAACTTTCAAGTTATGGTCAAAATCTTGAAGTCCTAGTGAATTGTGGCCTGTTTTTTGCCAGTTTAGGTTGCAACCGAAATATTTTGGTTGTTGATCGAAACTGGCAACTTCTTGAACCATGAGTGCAAGAACTATATGTCTCTTATCTAAGTATTTCCTTGGAGTGCATTCTCTTTGGAAGCACTTGAAATGTAATATGTTGTAGCTTCAAATATGCTCATGAGTTTAGAAATAACTCTTTCATTCTTTCAGGTCTGCAGTTTGTTGAACAAGATGCAATTGCATGCGGAAAAATCCATATCAAAGGAGGAATGCAGAATCCTTGTATCAGCACCTCCAACCAGAAGTGATGTTCTCCATGCTTGTGATATCATGGAGGTATAGTGGTTGGTGAGTTTTTTTAAACCCTTGGTTACTTCGTTTATTGGCAATAACTTGGCATATTTTTCTTTGAAGGATGTTGCTATTGCATATGGGTACAATAAAATTCCAAAGAGGAAGCCTGCATCTTTGAAGTCTGTTGCTTTGAATCAAATTAGCGAGCTTATCAGATTGGAGGTACTGATGATAGTATTTTTCGATTGATGTTTTCTTCAGGTTTCTCTTTTTGTCTTTTTCAACTGGTGACCGATATATATATATATATATATGCAGTACATTTCTGTTAGGTTTGCTTTCTATCCATAGACCATTGTTTTCATCTCAAGTTGCTTGCAGAATTCTTTGTTGTTCCGTATTTTGGGAGTTAGGTGGTGGGGATAACTAGGGTGAAGAAATATGAGGACCTATATATTAATCTAAACACAAAAGAAGGGGGGAAAAAGCTATCTATGAAATAACTAAAATGAGAGAAATAAAGCGTAGAGATTTTGACCAGGTGAGATGTATCAAAAGTGCTGATGAAAGAGTGTTGGTAAGGAATCAGAACATTCTAAAGAGATGGGATGAGTATATTTGTGACTTACTAAATGTGGATAGTTCAAGTGGGAATGACCTGGAAGATTGCATTATGCATCAAGACACCACACCATCAATATATCCTTTATTTTTGTAGATCAGAACTACAATGCTTATCATTTTTGTTTTTGCACGGATCCATGTAGCCAACCTTGTTAAGTTGGGATAAGGCTGAGTTTGTTGTTGTTGTAGCCTTGTAGGTGGTGGGGTATACTTAACCTTGCTCCAGAATTCTTAAGTACAAGAAAAGGAATTGCTACCCATGACATGATGATGAGAATGATAAAACCATAATGAAGAGGCCGACCAGAAAAGATGGAAGACCACATAAGCTAGGCTTATACCAAGAGGAAAGAGGGGGGTGGGGGACCATAGTACACAGGTTGTGAGTTCCAAAATTATCGAAGGCCAAAATTTCCTTGATTGTGAGGACCCAAGTCTGAGACCCTTTTATTGATGTCTTTAGGTACGAATCTTAAAATTGAAATTTTGTGGTACCATTCTGGTACAACTGAGTAAGTTAGGGGATGACTCATGAATGAGAGCTTTAGGGCATCTTAATTTATTTCTAGTTATCTGATCATTTTTCTTAAGGAATTAACATGAATTAAAAGTAAACCTAGTGAATGTAGATATCCTCATGCTAATTATTAATTTTGATTGCTGTTGTTCAGGTTGGGCGTATCAGGGCTTGAGATTTGCTTCCTTTATAATTGGAAATTCTTTTATCTATTCAATTCAATGTTTGAGAAACGAGCCTGTCTTGGCTGGATTCTGGATTTCACAAATGTTGTAAATTTGCAAGCGATGGGGTTTTCCCTTTGTGGTTGTCAGTAAACCTGACAGCATATATTGTTGAAAATTAATGCAGAATAAGTTTGTTTTACCTTTCTTTTGTAAAATAATTTCCTGTTTCTTGGTTTCAAAGTTTATGTGTACTAACTGCTTCAAAATTTCAAAATAGATGGGGGCTGCTCATGTCTGAACACCAGCCATTAACAATGGGAATGGGTCTGGTTGGGTGATGCAGATCAGACAGGTGGATCTGCTGGTGATGGGCTGGCTTAAAGGATAGAGGGGGGAAGATTCAAATCTGAGCAACAGGGCTGCCGCTCGGGATGGGAGATAGATGATTCAATAGAGAATAGAAGGAGAAGTGAGAAAACAATCAGGATTCAAATATTTGGGAGAGCAACTTCACATTCATTTATTCAAATTGTGGGCTGTAGTGTAGCTAGAAAAGGGGAGTTTCCTATTGCATTATAACTCTAATTAAGAAAAGAAAAAATGGCTGGAATTTAGGGATAATATTCTAGCCTATCTTAACAACTAAAAGATAATAAAATAACAGAAATATCTTCCTAAAATTATCCCACGACCTGGACTGATAATAAACCTCCTGAAATCTTGGAATTCTGGGAACTGCAAGCCGTTACATGGGGATAGGCTTTATCTAGTTCACAAGACCAAATCTGAACCAAACGTGAACCATGGGTTCAGTTGTGAACCTGAAAATTGACCCAAAACCAGAACTGCAAGGCTGCTGTGATCATGTTCCTGCATTATTGGGTCAACCAATGATGATACAGCCCTACAACTGAAAGCCCAACCCAAACATAACTTGTTTTTAGTTGTTTGAATTGGTTCATGGATTATCAGGTTGGCTTGCATTGGTTTGATACTTTGATCGGATTGATGGGTTAGTTAATGGCTTAAGTTCTTTTGACCCAATCTGATTCTGACCTGCTCGTTGATTCCGTTGGTTTGGACTAGTCATTATTGGGCTAATGTAAGGAATTTCCACCGATATTGAACTCATGACCTCTAAATTGCGTGGTGTTAGTCCTTGCCAACTGAGCCAATCCATTGGATATTCTGTTTCTTTAATAAATTGATCCTCCAAGCCCTTCAAAAGCATGTCAGAACAATATATGCTAGACCTTAGTGTGAGTCTCTCTCTCTCTCTCTCTCGTGGCTAAATTGAAGATGTTGAGCTTGGGTGCTGCTGATTGGGGCCTTGGTGGTGGTAGTTACAGTTGTGATTGGTTGGAATGAGGCCATTCAGGTTTGCCGACACAGTCGAAAAATTTATACTGAATCATCTGGGGGCTTAAAAAGCTATCAAGATTGTAGGTTGAAGTAGAAAATGATTTTCTATATTTCTTCTAATTCTTGTGATTCTTCTTAATAGTCTACCTTTATGTAAATGTTGCTCCTTATCCTTTCTCCTTTTGCTTTTCCTTCTTACATTTTGTGAGTAAAATGGATGTAAGATGTGGGTTTAAAACATTGGCTGACAAAGCATACTCACAAGGTCATTCAGTTGAAGTGATGTTGTACTGCCCTGCAGATTTTCCGGGATTTGGTCTCTACCACAGAAGGCAGCCTGTAATGATGATTTCAGAACCTCCTAAAAGATCTAGTTAAAATGATGAAATGCGGAAGTAGTATCGAAAGTAAAGTAAGGTGGATATCAGGGTCGAGTTTTTTTTTTTTTTTGGGTTT
>NC_056557.1:23208392-23229345 GCF_013358625.1 Macadamia integrifolia | reverse complement strand
GGGTGGGGGGGAGGGGGAGGTGGTGGTGGTGGTTTTGTCCTAACCTAGGCATTTAGCACAGTGGAATTTCTCAGAAAATGTTTGTACTGCATTTCAATGATTAATTGGAGATGTAATGGCCCAAGTGGAAGGGGTCAGAGAAGGGCATGGATGCTTGTGTCAACAGCAGATATGACCCAAAACAGGAGAAACGGTAGAACTGGGTCAACCCTAAGTGGTAGGGGTAATGCTTGGTGCATTTTGTACCATAGCATCTGTTGATTCACTGTGTGATGGTGGGCTGAGAGCTGGGGGTGGAAAGCGGAAATGGGAATTATGCTGGTTTTTTTGCTTGTAACTCTTGCAAAGCTGGTTTTGAGGATTGAGATTACAAAATGTAGTATATAGCCATTCCAAAACTTTAGTCCACAATGATGAAATATTTTGAGACCATGTAGTTCTTTGTCTCTCTCTCTCTCTCTCTCTCTCTCTCTCACTTCATTCTTCTTTTCCTCACGTTATCTTTTTCCTTCCCTATTTCCAAGTTTGAGTTATCTTACTATTAGGGATGATAATGGAGCAGCTTTCACCAATACCTCACCAAATTCTAATTGTCTAACTCTTAGTGAACCGTGAAGAATGCATGTTGGTCGCTAATTTTACCATGTAACACTGGCACTGATTCCAGCGGGGTAAGATGGGGAAGGTACGTGGGTTTTAAAAGTACCATACCCAACTTGTTACCCAATAAGGGTCATAGCACCTAATGCCCTATTATTTAGTGTTGACAATGGAAAGTGTATGGCTTAAACTCACCTTGTTGCTGTACCTATCTACTGGACTGAAATTTAGTGTAAATGAATTTGTAATTTAGGATTTTTGTGCTATGATGGTTTTTTATTTTTCATTCAGTTTACTCTTCTAATACTTAAATTGAAATTCTTACCCCTGATGATGATATGGCCATAGTTGTCAGGGTCACTAGGCGATCCCAAGGTTTTGGAGGGCCACTTAGGCGACAAGGCACACCTCTAGGCACCCTAGGAGTGTTAGTGATACATGTAATATAGCAATGATAATTTTATATGGTTATATGCAACATGGAAGCCATATCAATGCAAGATAATATAATTATGCTAGTATTGGCCTAATATGAGAAAACCAACACATAATAAACAAAGCATAGGATATAATACAAGCATATTCATCAAAAAACAGTGTGATAAATATAAATCAATGTAAACTCTTTAAATGTCAACAATTCGTTTTGTCGCCTTCGACCTAAGAAAGAGGCTAGACGCCTAGGCGGCGCCTTGACAAATATGGTATGACATGTTCTAAGTTCTCAGAACATCCTCATGAAATTTCGGCTGTATTTTTTTTTGTGTGTGATGCTTTCTTTTATTTCTCTCTACTTTCTTATATTTCTATCTACTTTCTTATATTTCTATAGCCTCTCTGATATTCTATTCCATGCGACTTCTTGTTTCTCCTACTAGATTGCAATGAATGGTTTCACGGAGGTGCTAACATGGATATTGTGCTCATACAAAGAAAATTTCTCCATGTTGAACCGTAAAGATGACCAATTGACAGCTTCAATCATCGCAAATCCTCGTTCAGCTGATTTTGAGGTTTGTTTACTGTTTGCTTACCTCTGTGAAATAGAGTGTGAAATTCTGATGAACTGCATTTTACTGTGGACAACTCTCATGGCGGTTTAAATCTTAATTTCAAGTGTGTATGCAATATTTGTTTCATCCCTGTGATGTACTCTCAGCTCATTGTAATTGGAGGAGCACAACTCTCATGGCTGTTTAAATATTATTTTCAAGTGTGATGTTGCAATCTTTGTTTCGTCCCTGTGATGTACTCTGAGCTCATTGTAATTGCATTCCTCCTATCCGTGTATATTGCTTCTGTCAAGGCCTGTTTCTTTGCTAGGTGTCATCAGAAAGGGTTTTGTGAGGGTTAGGTGAAGGATTGGATGTTTATCAATTGGTTCTGGGGGGTTTTGCAGGATAAATGCTTGGTTTATTGTAGAGGTCAAACTTTGTAAAGATTACCTGTTAAGTGTTCCATAGAAGACAACAAAAGGTCTACACTTGTGCAATTTTGATTCAATATGGATTTAAAAATAAAGTCCACATTCTGAGGTATTTTGTTCACCCAAGCTCTGCGGGAATTCAAGGGGCAGTATAGACATGTTATCTGTTTATTCATTTTTAGGTAGTTTCTCTTGACATTTTGTGGGACCACTAACATTGTGGAGCACTGGCTTACTGGCTAACTTTGTCAAATAAGTCCTGTTGGAGTTTTAACTGTGTGCCTTATAACCTACACAGATTTTACGCAAGTATATTGGAATTTAGTAAATCGAAATGCCATGGAAATGTGTAACTCATTGCTCAGTAGCTGTGACCAAGGATTAAAGTATCGGTATCGGTCGCTGTATCAATTGGCTATAATTAAGATACGTATCGGAGGGTATCGTATCGTATCGGAGATACGCTAAGATACGCACATAACACTTCTGCATAAAAAAATAGTTAAAAAACACTAAATATAACATATATTATGCATAAACACTAAATTGAGAGTATCGCACTAAGAATCCAAGGTTTGTAGTTGTCCTATAAATGTAAAATCCTTGTTCCAAATCTTAAAGAGAAAAATGGCTGGCAGCAACTTTGGAACAAAACCCCTCAAAAAATCGTGTTTTTCTGAAAATGACCCATTTTGACCATTATATGACCGTAGCGCACCGTATCGGTACGTATCGTACAGTATCGGTATGTATCGGTCGATACATACCGAAACGTACATTTCACCTCGATTTTATATTTTTCATAGTGTATCAGTACGTATCGGTATGTATCGTAGGATACATATTGATATGAAAGAATTTTAAAAAATCCATGTATCGTATTGGTAAGGGCCGATACAGATACGTATCGGCCAATACGGTACGATACATACCGATACTTTAAACTATGGCTGTGACTTGACATGCATTCTGTATTAGAATTATGGACGTCGACTTCTAGGCTGATGGGGAAAAAATTCTTCTTTTCCATGAAGTCATGAACACCCTAGGTGAGGGCATTTTTTACTGATTTGCGGCAGCACAGCTTGTTCTATCTTCCCTTGCTGCTGCTATCTGCATCAACTAATTTGGTTTTTGTAGCTATGCTTGTGCATTTATCATCAGAGCACATCCTATGATACACATCTAACAGTAGTGCATTGCAGAAATACTGCCTTTTTCTTCTACAGATGGAAGATAGACCACATTTTAGAGAAAGGAATAATAGCATTAGAACCTTTTTCTTATTTCTCCTCCCATCAAGACTTCAATCTACTATAATGGATCTTGAATTTCCTCATTGAAGTAGCTCATGTCATGGATGAGTGCTGTTGCAGTTTTGATCAATCTGATTGATCTGATTGGCCTGCAAGCGATGGGCCCTAGGCCCTTATGGAATGGAGGAGATCCCAATCTGGCTGCTAGATGTGGACCAGATCTAATCTCAGATCTAACTGTTGATATGGCTATATCTAATTCTGGACCTGATAATAACAAGAAATAACTAAAGATGTGAGATCGATTAATATAAGGTGGGTGAGAAAATAGACAACGAAAAGGTAGTTATCGAGTGGGGAAAAGTTAGGAGAGGATATAAGTAAAGATAAATAAGACATGATGGAAGGAAAAGAGATGTGACCTTCCCAAAACTTACGATCTGAAAACTAACCAACTCATAGAAAGGGAGAGGAGAAAAAAGGCTATTGGTTGAGGAAAAATGAGAAATCGAAGGAGAGAAAGAAGGGAATAAGAATAGGGAAAACTTTCCTAATGTGGAGGGTGAGAGAAATAATGTAAGAGAGAAAGAAGACCTACCGTGGGGAATAAAAGGGGAGAGAGCAGCTCATGAGAAAGGAGGGAGGAGAGAGAAAACACCATTGGAAATAACCAATATTCCAAGTCCAAAAATCAATTCATTCATTTACCATCAATCATGGGGGGTTGGTCACATATATATAGAGAACCCAAAACGGAAATAAACTCTACTAAGGACTCTTAGCTTTCCTTAAAGGATCTTAGTAGACTTCTACTAAAATGAATAACCTTATTAACTAAAACTATAAGACTGTTGTAACTAACCTTTCTGACTACTAGCACGGACAAACTAAAATTTTCTACTTTTGGGCTTATAAATTAAGCTCTTTACAATATTAACACTAAAAAATTAAGGCCCAACCCCAACTTATGTAATTTAACCTGGCACAAATTCAAACCGAGCCTGTATTATGTTTTGTTGATTTGTATAGATATTCTGATATCCATATCATGAATTTACTCTTTTATTAGTCTGAAGTGTTGAGCAAAACATTTTTACTTCTCTTGAATTTTTTTTTGGGGGTGTTGGGGGGGGGGTTCTGGATAAATTGTGACTTACTATTGGTCAATGCTGAACAATTTGATGTGTATTTTGGAATTTTGACCTTATCAAAGATATGTTAATTTTTGGGTGCTTGGATGTAGCTTGTTGTAAGAAAATTCATGTTGAAATTCTTACTGATTTGAGCCATGGGCCTTTCCATTGCAATCTCAGAACTATTTGGTTAAGTTCACAGCTTGGATCACTTGTCCTTTGTTTCACAAATGCTCAGCATCTGTCATTGGGGCTACTTGCAAGATTGTTCCTCTTAATAATTAAAATTTAATGAAGTCCATATTTAAACAACCAATGCCATTTGGTACATTGATTTTCTGAATAATAATTGGCAGTCTTGACAAAAGTGCACCTAGTTGTGAGACTGCTGGGCCTAGGCACAAAAGGGCAGCAGTCATAGTCCTAGGCAGCAGTCATAGTTCTCAAGGCACCAAGCGCAGAGCCTTGTAGAATGTAGACTACATGCCTAGGTGGTGGACTGGGCAACGCCTTATTGTTCCAGGTGCGCATATAACATGGTTTAGTTTAAGGCCTTTCAGGCTATGATTAAAAATATGATGATCAATCTAATAATTTAGTGTACGTCGAAGTAATATTAAGTATAAACTAAAGACGTGACATCAGACATTCACCAATCAATCGTGATCATTCAACATTCATCAAGACTAGCAGTAAGAGATCAAGGAAGTGTTCTTTTTTCCAATTACCATGATTTTTGGCTTAGTTATATTTGTTTTTCCAATTTTAACCCTTAGTTTTATTGATTTCCCAATTTTGACTCTGCATAAATATATGATAAGCTGCAATAACATGCGCAATAAAAGCATACTATCGAACATCAGCTTTTATTTTTACCCCAAAATGGTGCTCGCGTAGGTCAAAACCTGACCAAGGCGACCAGGAAAATTCATAAAAAACTAGTGAGTACAGGCCTTGCCCATTCTGAAGGTCCTTGGGGTGCAGCGTTGGTAGGTCTTGACAACAGTAGCTAGGTTTTAATATATCAGGTCGTATCATATCTGTCACGACCCACACCCAGATACAGGTAAAGGTACAACCCTCATGGCTGTGGATCAAACGATTGATAACATTTACAAAATCACACATAATAGAACTCATCAAAATCACACATAATAGAACTCATCAATTTCAAGTCTCAACAGAAATAATCAGCCATTATAAATTTCAAATAACTTTTATTGGTAGCAGTCTAAGGTATGTCCTAGTTAAATTTCAAATCTAACTGTCAGAGTTTAAATCTCAAATTTATCCCTACTACATTCATCTAAGAATACACAAAGAACAACTAATAAAGAAATCTTTGAATCGCCCTTGAACTCCGCTCCAAGCATACCTCCATCTCAATCATTTGTATTGTTAAAATAATTGGGTGGGCTTGACAGTCCAATAAGAAAGAATATAATAAGACCACAATAATAACTAACGACAATCAAAATCATAGAGGTAGAAACCAACAACTGGTAGGAATTAGGGTCAACATCCTAGTCTAAGAATCTGAAATCAAATCACGATTTGATATTCCTATCGTCAAGAATCATAAATTAATGAAGATTTTGATTTACCTAGATGTTTTGGATCAAACACGATGAAGTCTTCACACATGAAGGGGAGAAGCAACAACAATTTCCATTAATCAAATTCGTGTACAATGCTTGACCCCTTTTATAAACTAATATAGAAAATTAAAAAATAGACTTAGACACTAAAAAGGAAAGGCCTAAACCAATTCTTAACTTATAGGACACCTAAATTGACTAGGAAACTGCAATAACGAAGAGAATAAACTCAAAATAGGATTGGATTTATAGATTCTTAATCCAGTCCAACTTAAACACTTAATAACAAGTAAAATAAAGACATAAAGACTCTTACTTGACTAACCTGTATGTGTAGCCCATACCCATATTATAGGCCCATAAAAGTTGCCCATTACAAAGAAAACCATTGGAACTAAAAGTCCAACACATATATAACCCATCCCAAAGCTTATTTCTACTAAAATAAGTTTAATTGGATATTTAATCCGCTTCACCCTTCTTTATAAGATTTGAATCTCTAATCTCTCACCTACTCAAGTCACAACCACTAGGCTAACACTTTAATTATTTAATTTAAGTCATAAACAAATATAAATAAAGAATTAAAGTACACTTCAAATTTTTTTTTTTTTTGAGTACCTTATTCACCTATATGCCATCCCATATTCAGTTGCCTCTAGAATTAAATTCTACACATCATGTTTTTAAAGAAAGGATTGCAATAATTTATGAAATTACCACTGCAGTGTAAAATTACGAAAATACCCTAGGGCTGAAAACACTCTCAGGTTTCTAATTTCTGGGGCATTACAGAATCAGCTGATATGTATCGGTATCGGTGGTTATTGATATGATACATTCTGATATGACACTTAATTTTCAAAAAAAGGTTGTATCGACCGATACAGTCCAAACGGGGCTGAGACGATTCGATATGCGATCGATATGGTCCAATACAGGTAAGATGCACCTCCTTTAAACCTGCAAAACAGAAACTGTGAGTGAAATATGAAGCTGAGAGCAGCGGAAGTACTTGTAAACTTGTTTTCTCTTCGATAGAAGTTAGGAAATCATGTAACATAAAACAACTAATCTTCACAATTTCAACAAGTTCTGGGGATTTACAAACTTACGTTGTTCAAATCCTGGATCAAAATAGATTTGTGCAAAAATGCCTTTTTTTGTGCTTAATTCACTGTTTTCTTTTATATTATTTATGTATTTGTTTATTATTATTATTTTTTTGTTATGCATCACTAGATTAGGTAAAAACAACCCAAATCCTTGCATGAAGCTGATATATATTTACATATTGTATAATAAAGTGTTTTATGCTTAAAAAATGTATTTTATATGTATCATAAACACATGCATGCATATCTTTAACGTATCTTGTGTCTCTCTTCCATGGTTTAAAGTATTGGTGTGTATCGTACCGTATTGGCCAATGCGTATTGGTATCGGTCAGCAACAATGCGATACTCACCGATATGATACTTGTGTTTTAAAAAAGTTCTATGTATCAAAGTGTATCGTACAATATGCTCCAATACTAATTGATACATAACGATACTCTCGATACATACAATTGAGCCCGAATCAATTGAATTACATGCGGATCGGTTCGTATTGAACCATATTGAACTAATACTCATCGATACTCATCGATGCTCACCGATACTCACCGATACTTATGGTACGTATCTACAGAACCCATTTCACTTTCCAAACAGAGCTTATTCTTCTCACTGACACTCTTTAAGTTTCCAAAATTTGAAGCACGACTGCATTTTTACCCAACATTTTTCAAAATGTTGATTTACCATTCTTTCATATCCTCCTTGTCATGAATTATGGCATCCTCATGTTGATCATCTCCTCCACTTTACATTTGCAGAGTCCTTGCAGCCAGATAAGTGTCTTCCGTTTGATTTCTCTATTCCATTTAATTCTTAATTTCTATAAGAATCATCACAACTAGTGTCATCATTTCCATTTAATGTTGTTTGTCCTTGCGACAAACCAAGTTTGTTGATCCTTCCACAAAATTGAACGTTGTATCTCATGTCATGATCGCTCAGTTTACTGCTATCCTTTTTGCAGTGTTCTATTAGTAATTTTTATAAGAAGCTAGATGGCAAGATCAAGCAATTAAGTTTGTTTCACTTCTTTTTGTGTTATGCTTGAGTAGATTTTGGTGGAACAAACTAAAACATTGCATCAAACATGAATTATTGCATCAATTTTTTTGGCTACATTTTAAAATTTCTTAGAAAGTCAACAATAGACCATTACTACATGTAAGAAACCTCATCCTTTTGAACAATTTCAATTGAACACACTTCTCTCAGTGCGGTGTTCTCCATTTTAGTGTTTATGCATGACACATGTTATATATCGCTCTTTTTTTTTTCCAAGTCTATAAAAATGTGTTTCTTGTCTATTTATGTGAATATCTTTAGGTATCTTAGCGTATCTCTGATATGATACCCTCCGATACGTATCGTAAATTTAGCCAACCGATACCGATACTTTAATCCTTGCTCTCATCTATATGATGCGATGTCTTTTAAAATCACACCTCTGATATGATACCTGATACCGATACTAAATCCTGGTCAAAGGCAGAAATAGGGAAAAAGCACTGTTATTGAGTCACAATGCTTTTGTGCTTAGGTGCAACTTTGCAAGCCTAATGTGAAGCTCAAAGCCCATGATGTGTAAACACTGATATTGTATACAAATATTAACGTTTGTAACAGAAAGAGCTGTCTTTTGCAAATAGTTTAGGAATGGTTGTTATGGTATGATTGGAGCTTGAAGGGTTTCCTTACATTCAACTTATGTAGTTGTAAGATTAAAAGTTCAAACTCATTGGCAGAGCATTTGCTATGCTCACCTCTCTCTCTGTTGCTTCTTCTTCTTCGATATACCTGCATGCCGTGGAACTGAGCTAACATTATGAGCTGCTCAATCTGTTTTGTCTCTCCCCTTTTCCCTCCCACCCTAAACTCTATTTCTTCTTGATTAATTTGAGCAGCCACAATCAGAGTTTTTTCTGTCAGTTTGATCCCCTCCCTTTCCCCACCCCCCCTTCCCCCCCTAGAGGCTATAGTTCTGCCCTGCTCACCTGATAAGTATTGCTGCTCTAATAATGCAACTTGAGTGAGCCTTGGTTAGGTTAATGTGCATGCAAGTCAAGAGTATTGGCCAAAAGACTTCATGTGGTGTTGTATATTTATTTAGTCTAGTGTTCATGATTACCCAAATAAAAGAGAAAATTCACAGTTCTGTTGTTTTGAGTCTGAATATTATGAAATTTTGAAGCAATTAGTATTTTCCTTTGTGCTTATGTTTAACGAATTCACAGTATCACTTCAGGTGCCCTTTGCACTTTAAGAACATTGTTTGGTTGTTAGTACTTGCTCTGGCAATTGTTGGCAGTTCTGAAATTTAAAAATGTTTTGACTTTAAGACTCCATTTTTCCATTGTTTGCTACAGTTAATTAGTACTAGTTCAGACACCGATTTATGGCTTTCTAAATTCTCTCTTCATGAGGAATGCAAACCTGGCTGAGAATGTTGCACTTTTTGAAGGACTCAAGGCATCTAGAGGCTTGCCCTTTGACTAGAAAAAAGGTGACTAGTTGGGATTTTAGTCAAGGTCAAGGAAGTCTTGAGGCTACTTGGGTAGCTGTTTGTCTTTCCTTTAGAGCTTTCCCTGTTGGAGGGATTGTTTTATTTTGAGCCATGGCTTCCTGCTTTTAGTATGGGTTTCATTCCCCTATCTTGGTTCCCTCTTTAGGGCTTGTATCCTCCCTCCCTTTTTTCTTCTCCTTCTTCCCTTGGGGCATTTTGTGCCTTTAAGGGTTTGTATTTCCCCCTCCCCTTTTTTCCTTCCTTCGGTATTGAATTATTTATTCACAAAAAAAAAAAGTATTGGTATCGGTCGCCGTATCGGTCGGCCAAAATTAAGATACGTATCGGATGATACACACATAAATGGATAGGAAACACTTTTACATAAAAAAAAATATTTAAAAAAACTATATGTAACATGTATTATGCATAAATACTAAATTGAGAGTATCGCACTGAGATCCAAGGTTTGTAGTTGTTTATGGGTGTAAAATTCTTGTTCCCAACCTCAATTTCCACTTTATATAGAGAGAAAAATGGCTGGCAGTAACTTTGGAACAAAACCTATCATGACCCAAACCTAGATACAGGTAAGGGTACAACCCTCGCAGGCAATGATCAAATGATCCAAAATATTCACAAAAATCAGGCATATGAGAACTCATAACAATTCAAGTGTCAACAAAATAAAACAATTCAAAGATAAAATATCCCAAAATCATACCTACTGGTGGCAATCTAAGGTGTGATCCAAAAAAAAAAAAAAAACACTTTGTCAGAGTTTCAATGAAACAACCTATTGCAATCATCTACTATATAAAAATAAACTAATAGAAAGCTTCAGGTCGCCCTTGAAATCCGCTCCAAGCATATCTTCATCTCAATAATCTGTGATGTTAAAATAATGGATTAAGCCAACAACTTAGTAAGAGAAAATATTAAGAATACATCACAAGGCAAACAATCAACTAGAAACAACGGTTAAAACAAATAGTTTTAGTTTCTCAAACCACACTTTTAATAAAACACGATCATTTAAAAATTTCTATTTTTTATCACACTTTAGCTGGCACTGAAGGAAATAAGCGACCACCACCCATAATACATGAGGAAAACATGGCCCCCACAATCACACTGTCGTCACCATTCTGTGACTAAATATGCACCACTGTGCACAATGGGTATAAGTCCCGTGGCTCAACGGGACACCCCTCTTTGGTTTGGTAAGAAGTAGTCTATTTACCCTCACACACTTTCTCTTTTCACACTTTTACAAAATCACCGTTCATAAAATCAATTTCTTTAAAAACACAAACATAGGTAAAATCTCCACAGAAGAATCAACATCAATATACATCACACTAATGGTTACCTTCATCAAATATCAATTACTCCTATAAACATATGTCACAGATAAACACAATTTAAAAAGTATAAGTCATCACATATCAACGACACAGGCACACCAAACATCATACAATCAACCCAAACACTTGTGGTGTAATCCCACTATAATCCACTTACTTCCGTTTGTAAAAGTGTTACCTCCCCTTTGAGTCCCAAGTGTCCAGGAGGTCTCAATCTAAAATTAGTAATAGCCTATGTTAATTATTATCTCGCCCAAGATTTGGGTCCCATAAAGAATATTATTGTGGTCCCTATGAATTGAATCCTAAGCCTTGATACGAAATAATATTAGATTTGGGTCATACGGTTTGGGTCCCAAGAGAAACCCTAATGGTTTCCAAGAAAACCCTAACCATAAAACAAAATCCTAAAAACAATTTGGGTCCCAAAAACCTTAAGTATTGGGTCATAAGTAATTTGGGTCCTATATTGGGTACCAAAAAGAATATTAGATTTGATCCAGGTAAAGGAAACAAAACCATAATAACAATTGATTTGGGTCCAATATTGGGTCCCAAAAGAATATTCATATGAAGAAACCAACATCTGCAACTTAGGATAAGATCCATATTGGATCACAAAAGAAGAACCAGTAGAACCAACAATTTAAACTAAGGATAAGAGGAAGCTTCATTACCTGGAGTGAGCAGAAAAATAGAGAAGTAGGCACCAAAATCCCCTTCCTCTCCCTTTCTTTCTTTCTCACGATTTTGCTTTCTTCCCTTCTTTTATTTATTTTTTCTTTCTTTTTTATAGCCCACCCCCTTTCTCCATGTCTCTCTTTTCCCCCTCTCACGTCTCTCTTGCTCTCTTCCCCCTTTCTCGGCGTCTCTCTTTTCTCCCTCTTTCACGTCTCTCTCTCCTCTCTTTTCCTCCTCTCTCACATCTCTCTCTTCCCTTCCCCCTCTTCTCTCTCTCCCACTCCCACGGTTCTCTAAAAGGGGTGGGGTCCACGATTTGTAAATAAAAGAAAAGAAATCAGTTAAATAAAACCCCCCCTTTACTTACTACTTACAAGACTCGAACCTAGGACCTCTAGATAGTCAACGTACTAACCGCTAGACTAACTCATTAAGTCATTGAATAAATCCTAATTTTAAATATTTAAGTGAGTTTAGAAAATAACATAAAAAGATATATATTCTAAGATTCCAAAATTTGGGGTATTATAAAACCCCCTCTCAACAAATCGTGTTTTGCTGAAAAATGACCCATATTGGCAATTATATGACTGTAGCGCACCATATCGATACATACCATACCGTATCGATATGTATTGGTCGATACATACTGAAACGTACATTTCACCTCGATTTTTAATTTCCAAAGAGTATCAGTGCGTATTGATAGCATATCGGTATGTATCACATACGATACATGTCGATACAAATGCATTTTAAAATTTCCATGTAGCCTATCTGTAAGGGCCAATACCAATACATATCAGCCAATACGGTACGATATGTACCGATACTTTAATCCATGGTTGAGGTAGCATCCACTGCTACCCTTCCCATGTAACCTCAGAAATCAGTGATATGTGCTCTCATTTGAACACATCATGGTTTGAATCCAAGCAAGACTATGAGCAAATGAGCAGATGTGTAGTGCGGATTGACATACCTATATAGATTTTTCTTTCCCTTCATACCATTTCTATTGTTTCTTGCTTCCTTTCATGGGGCAGTGACCTTTTCTGATATCCTTTTGTAACTCTAATAGTACATGTTAAGTTTTTGTTTCTTTTTAAAGAAAGCGTTTATCTCGAAAGTATATGTTAGTTGAAATATTGGATGAAGAATTGGTTGATGACTGTAAGCATGGTTATTTGTTTGTTTAAGGATTGCTCCATGTATTATAAGTATGGTACCTTTGCTAAGTCTTGGTTTTCTGCAGATGTCTCGAACTAGTCTCATGCCAGGCATATTGAAAACTGTTGGGCACAACAAAGACCATCCCAAACCCATAAAGGTACTTTATAAGATGCAGAATTCCGTTGCTTGTTCTCCACCCTTACTTTCTATTTTTCTACATGTTACAAGATCTGATTTGCTTGCTATTTCTGTCATCAGTTACTAAATCTACTCTATGTTTCTATTTTGGGTTCTAGTTGCTATTTCTAATAGTTACTGATATGAACTTTCTATTTCTGCTACTTGCTACTTTAGTAACTCCTCGATATTTCTGATTTTTACTTTCTAAATTATGGTTTCTATTTGCTGTTTTCTATTGGTTTCTAAATCTGAGTTCCTATTCTGGCTATCTGTTATTTTTTTCGACTACCATATATCTTCAAATCTCACTATTAGATCAACACAAGATCTTACAAACTTGTTCTCCTTGACAAATAGACTATTCAACCATAATTTCATGTATATTTGAGTTTTCTCTATACCTGTGATTCTGTCCCAAGCTGATCTCCCACTGGACTTCACTGGTTCGAGATTAGCACTACATTAGTTAGCGAACGTGCATGAAGAATTTTTTAGGAGCATTTGATGGTTCAACAGGTTCCAACAATTCTTGTTTTACACAAGAACAAAAAGAATATCCAACTATTTTCTTCATGGGCAACATACATTTATTTGTATCAAATCCCACATCCAAGACTCAAAATAAAGTCCTCCTAAGCCCAGTTGGGAAATTCTTACTTGCATTGCTCAGGATGTTGTTAGGAAAAGAAAAAAAAAGAGAGTCAACACTGGACCCCTCTAATAACACAACAACTCAGCCTTATCCGGTTATACCAACTAAATGGGGCTGACCATGGATTTTTGTCCTCAAATCAACTCTATTCAAGGTTATACTTGATACAAAGCCTAAACTATGCATGCCTTTCCTCACCACTTCTCCTAGGGTCATTTTATGTCTACCCTTGGCTCTTCTAGTTCCTTTAATCTGAATCAAATCACTCCTCAATACTGGAGCATCCAAAGACCTTCGTTGAACATGGTTGTGCCACCTCAAATGACTCTCATAGCTTATCATGTATTGGAGCTACTCTCGAACCAACTCTAATATGATCATTCGTATTTTATCCTCCTTAGTTTTGCCACACATCTATCTTAACATCCTCATATCCGCTACACTAAGTTTTTCTACATGATGCTTCTTAATTGTCCAACATTCCGCACCATACATCATAGCTGATTGTATGACTATCTTATAAGATTTTCCTTTAAGTTTTAAAGGAATACGTCGATCACACAACACTCCGACGCCCTTTCTATATCGTTAAGTCCTCTCTGACCAAACAATGGAAACTCCATGGCACCCTCTCCACCTTTCTCCTTCATAACGGCCTGTTCATCTTCAACTTCTCTGCTGATGAAGATAGGGTCATTACCCTGGAGGGTGGCCCTTGGTTTGTTGGTAGAAAACTCATCTATCTTCGTCCCTCAGACCAATACACCACTCACCAAGATCGTTCTCCAAACCATCCCTATCTGGGCTTCCCTCCCTTGACTTCCACTCTGTTTTTGGTGTCCCAAAGGGTTAAGTATTGTTGGGTCTCTCGTCAGTAAACCTCTCTTTTTGAATCCCAGAACCAAAGTCATGGACATATTAGCATACACCAGGATCTGCATAGAGGTTTCGGCTGAGCAATTGCTCCCCTCTTTGGTAACCATCTCTGATGGAGAAGGCTTCACCTTCACTCAAGAAGTCAAATATGATAGGGTTCCTCTGTAGTGTATACTATCTGCAAAATTTTGGGCATAATACAGCTTCGTATGAAAAAAAAAAAAATGAAAACCAAAGAAAAGGAAAAGATCCTCTTGCGGATGACCCTATTCATGGTGAAGCCTCTTCCTCTAGTGATGATGATGCCTCCCTTTAGCATCGTGGTCGGAATTCTGCTCGTTGGAAACCTAGAAGAAAAAGAAGCTTAATGGCCGAGCCAAATTTTGCTGACGACAGACCCACTTCCTTGGACCCTTTGGACCATTGGTGGCTGCTGTCTAGTTAGAACCGGTTCTCCAACTTTTTGGACCTGTCAGGGACTGATGTTGATGAAGACGTCTTCTGATCTTGCTCTCCATCTCGTCGGTCAGCTCGAGCCTCCGAGACCCTGCCCTCTTCTTTTGCTGATGCCTCCTACTCCTGGCCTCCTCTTTGCAATCCCATTGCCATTTTCAGTTTTGGTGCAAACGATGTTGCCCCCCCCCCCACTTTTTGAAATCCTTATCCCCCTTGTGGCCCCCACCTCACTGTCCACCATAGTTGTCAAGGCATCACCAAGGCATCCAGGCGGTTTGCTTGGGGCCTAGCTGACATTCGCCTTATTGCACTGCATACCGCCTTGTGTTTTGACACTTATTTACTTAAGATATTATTCATAAATAAGAAAATACCCCCTATTTGAATCCAATAAAAATAGTTTAAAAATCAAATTCCAAAAGGATAAAAAGTTAACCCCCCAGCCCAAGAAGAAAAACTGGATTTTGGTTATAGGGGCGATTTTCAACTTTTAAATGCTGGAGTTTTTCTCAATTATGAAATTTTTTAAAATTCTATCATGTTAAAACATTGCTAAAAACCAAAAGTCCGGTAAAATAATTTTTTGTTTTGATATCCATAAAATTATTTTCATTCAGGCGATTTTAATAGCATTCGCGCACTTAAAAATAAGTTTGACCGGAGCATAACTTTGTCATTACAACTTAGATTTAAGTAATCTTAGACTTGTTGGAAAGTTGGTTTTATATTATAACTGATATAAAAAGTCTCATGTAAAAATAATATCATTTGACCAGTCAAACTTGTTATAGAACCAGAGCATTTCTCTAAATTTTGATTTTTTGTAACTTAATATGACTTAATGTTAATTTTTTATAATTTAATATGGCTAAATGTTGATTTTTAATGACTTAATGTTGCTTAATGTTGATTTTTTATGATACAAGGTATATATAGCTTACTAAATAATGTTAGAAAATAGAAAAAATAAAAAATAACAATTGGTCGCCTTGTTCACCTCAAGGCGTGCGCCTTCTCGCTTAAGCACTTAGACAACCCTCCACCGCCTTGGTTCGCCTTGGCGCCGTGACAACTATGCTGTCCACCGACACAAACCTTCTTCACCTTTCTTCTCTGAACACTCCCTTATTCTCAACCCATTCTTCTTCTGAGCCCGGGCCCAACCATCTCTGCGTTCAGCCTCCCCCCCTCATTGAGCCTGAGACCCCTCTTCTTAGGCCTTGACGTAACCATGTCCTTTGTAGACCTCTTCCTCTCAGGCCTAGGCCTGGGCCTACTACCTCAAACCTACCTCTTCTCCCCCATGACCCATCTCGCCTCCTGGGTTGTCTCCCAAACTCGACGCGCCCGTCTTCCTTATCTGACAACACTTTGCATCCCCTCCTTTGCCCTCTCCCCCCTGAAAACCATTTACTTCATCTCCATATTATCGATTCTCCCTCCACCCTCTGTCTTCGTCGACCTCTAGAGGCGACTCCCCCACCCCTGTTCCGCCGTCTACTCCCACCTCTGACCATAGTTCTGCTTCTTTTGCAGGCCTCAACACTCTGATTGGTTCTGCCTCTCTCCAATTGCCTTAGGCCCTTTTTGAGGACTTAGAGATCTCAAGCAGCTTCACAGTTGCCCCTGCCTTCTCCAACGTCAACTTTGCAGTTCCTTGCCGTCTGTTTTGTGAAACCTTAGAAGGTTCTACCTCGCTTCTCCGGTCCACTCAAGCCCTTATTGAGCAAATAGAGATTGAAATTAGTCCCCTACATCGAACAATCCCCTCTTCAGCAATATAGCAACTCCCGTATCCTCCCTCAATCCACCTAGGCTCCCTGCTTAGCCACCTCACCTTGGAAGGTGCTCCATCAAATCTCTGGTCTGCTCAGGCCCATTATGAGTCTAGTTTGGATGCCCCCTGTATCCCCTCTACCATCGTTACCCATCCCACTGGCCCATCCCTCTTTGGCCAAACTACCTCTGATACAGACACTCTGTTTGTGACTGTTGACCCCTTAGCCCATCCCAATCTACTCCTTAGCCCCTTGTGGGCCACTGCAGAACCCCTAAGCTCTCCTCCTCTGTTATCTCCCTCCACCACCAAGATGAAACTTAGACCCACCAGATCCTCCTCCCTTCTAAAGGCTTTGAATACTCCCTTAAAATCCATCCTCAACTCCCCCTCTAGCTTCTCCTCTTAAGGAATACCGACGAAGGCATAATTCTAAAACTATATTGAAGCATTACAAATCTAGTCCTCCTCCAAGCATTCGATGCCCCCCTTCCCACCCCTCCAAATCATCCCTTGGAGTATTTGGAATGTTCGAGGTCTGAACTCTTCGGCTAAGCATACCTCTATTCGCTCGCACATTAAATCTTCCAAATCTGCCTTGTGCTGCCTTCTAGAGACTTGAGTTTTGGAGCCCAACGCCTCCCTCATTGCTGCTTCTATAGCTCCCTTGTGGTCCTTTCTATCCAACTATTGCTGCTGCCCAAGTGGTTGGATTTGGATTTTGTGGAACCCTCTCCTGATTAACCTTGCAGTCATCTCCTCTGGTCCATTGCCCCTAATATTGGCCTTCTTTTGTGGGGCCTGGGTGGAGACTTCAATGTGGTTAGAGCCAGCCATGCAAAGGTTGGAGGTGAGCCCATTAACATATCCTCTGTTGACGCCTTCATTGATTGTATTAATAATATAGCCAGGAATGACTTGAGATGGTTTGGAGCCAAGTTTACCTGGCAAAACCATCGACTTGGCTCGGCCAGTATTGCTTGCAAATTTGATAGAGTCCTTATCAATGAGGCTTGGCTGGATTCTTTTCCTTCTTCCCGTGCCATTTTTTTTTTCATCTCTCTAGCATCTCTGACCACTCCCCAATCTTCCTTTTAGTCCACCCATCCATCTCCTTGGGCCCTAAACCTTTCGAGTTCTTTGACATGTGGTCTCTTCATCAGGATTTCATCCCCATTGTTCGGGAAGCTTGGCCAATCCAAGCCTTCTCGTCTCCCCTTATTGCTTTTGCCAGGAGGCTTAGAAATGTGAAATCGGCCCTTAAGCAATGGAACCACACTAATGGAAATATATCATCCCGAGTTTCCATTTGTCGGGATAAGCTTCATCTCATCCAATCAAGACTTCAAAGTGATCTCCAAAATGTTTCCTTCGTTGAGGAAGAGAAATCTCTCTCTTCTAAGCTCTCCTCTCTCCTTTCCCAAAAGGAAAGTTTCCTTAGGCAGAATTCTAGGATCAAATGGCTTGAGCTGGGAGACTCAAACACCTCTTATTTTCACCGATCCCTCAAAGGTAGAACAAATGCTAACTTCATCTCCAAACTTACTGCCAGCGATGGTTCCACCATCCTTAATCTTGAAGACATTGAATTTGAAGCTGCCTCCTTTCATGATCTCCTTCACCCTACTACTCCACATCCCAACCCTCCTATCTTCATTGACCTCCTCAATAAATTTGTCCCCTCCCACCTCCTTCCCTCCCTTCAAGCCATTCCCTTTGACGAGGAAATATTGTCTGTTGTCCTTTCCCATAAGGCAAATAAGCCTCGGGGCCAAATGGCTTCAGTCTGGGTTTCTTCTCTTGTTGTGGCATATCATCAAACTTGACCTCATCACTGCTATCAAGAATTTCTTCCTAAATCCCAGTCAAGTCAAAGGGATCAATCACACCTTCCTCTGTCTTATCCCTAAGAAAGAGGGAGTCGATATTATGGCTGATTTCAGGCCAATCTCTTTGTGCAACCTCATCTATAAAGTCATTGCCAAAATCCTTGCCAATAGAATTCAGCTGGTCATTGATTCCCTTGTTAGTCCAAATCAATCAGCCTTTATTGTTGGTAGAAGCATTGTTGACAACATCATCCTTTGCCATGAGATCATTTGCTAATTTGATAGAAAATCTCACCCCACTCTGCTTTGCCCAAAATTGACATTCACAAAGCTTTTGACTCCATAAGATGGGATTTCATCTCCAAAGTCCTACTTCAAATGTCTTTTCCCTCATTGTTCGTCCATTGGATCTACTCCTACATATCTTCCCCCTCTTTCTCTATCCTCATTAATGGTAGCCCTGCCGGGTACTTGCCCTCCACTATCAGTATTAGGCAAGGTTGCCCCTTATCCCCTTTCCTTTTCTCCCTCAGCCTCTAGTTCCTCTCTTTTTAGATTCAATCCTCTATTGATCTCCATCTTGTCGCTCCAATTCCCAAATGCAAATACTTGATGCTCACGCACCTTGCCTTTGGGGACGATCTCATGATCCTCTCTAAGGCCGACCCCTCTTCCTTATCCTCCATCATGTCCTCACTCCATCTCTTTGAGCACCTCTCCGGTCTTCACATCAATCTCCTCAAATCTAATCTCTTTCTCTCCAGTGTATCTGCTTCTTGCAAGGCAAATCTCCTTCTTATCACTAGTTTCACCTTGGGATCTCTCCCCATTAAATATCTTGGCTCTTCTCTTCATCTCTTCCAGGCTTACTGATCACCACTGTTCCCCCCTGTTGGACCTTAAGAAGGAGCTTCGCTCTAGAAGGGCATGCTTCTCTTTTATGCTAGTCGCCTCATCCTCATCCGATCAGTCCTTCAATCCATGTATATCTAATGGTCGAGCATCTTCCCTCGCCCGTCTGCCATCTCCGAATCCATTGAGCATCTCCTTTGTTCCTTTCTGTGGAAAGGATTTGACACTGCCAAATTTCTCCACCCTCTTTCCTGGGACAAAATTTGCTGGCCAAAAGCTGAAGGAGGTATTGGTCTTCGAAGCATTAAAGATGTTAACTCTGTTGGGATTCTCAAACTTATTTGGAAAATTACCTCTAAGCACAACAATATCTGGGTATCTTGGGACTACTCTCATCTCCTTAAGAATGACTCTCTGTGGATTGCTTCCATCCCCTCTGATCCGTCTTAGATCTGGAGGAACATCCTCTCCCTCAGGCCCATTGTGCTTGGAGCCATTACCCACTCTGTTGGGGACGGAACCTCCACCTCCCTTTAGCTTGATCCCTGGCACCCTTCGGGCATCCTCCTTCCTCAATTCTTTCCCAGAACTATTTACTCCTCTGGCCTTGGTAGATCCGCCAATGTGCCTTCCATCATCTCCCATTGTCTTTGGACCCCTCCCTCAATTCCTCTCCGCTTTGATCTCTGCTCTTCCTTTCCCCCATTTTTCTTGGTCACTACTGTAGATGTGATAAGATCATCTGGTCCTCGTCCCCCTTGGGACTGTTCTCCTTTGCCTCTGCTTGGGATTTCTCTCTCAAAGGACCCTCTCATCCCTTGGAGAAACATCATTTGGTTCAAATGTCATATCCCTCTCCACAACTTTACTACATGGAGAGCCCTCTCCAACTGCCTTCCTACACAATCCTTCCTTATCTACCGGCATATTCAGGTCCCCCATTCCTACTGTTTCTATTGGAATGGCACCAAAGATGTAGATCATCTCTTATTTTCTTGCCCCTTCTCCACTATTTGGAAAAGAGTCCTCTCTTCCTATTGGCCTTCCAACAAGTGTATCCTCCCCCCTGAATAGATAATGGATCTGGCTAGACATGACCTTTGATGGATCTTCCATATGTGATATAGTGGGAAAACGGGCCTTTTGTGCTTCTATAAACCCTATCTGGATGGAGCGGAATCTGCGTAGGTGGACTTCCAATTCTTGTTCATTCGACATGATTTGGAAAGCTATCTACTTTGATGTTAGCTCCAAACTTGGTTTCATTCGTCATTGTACTATCTGCGACTCCCCAAGGAATAGGCTCACTGTTGTCTCCTGTGGGCTTCTTATTTCCATTTTATCCCCTCCCCGTTGATGTATCATTGTATTAGTGTTGTTGGTGACTTGGTGTTGTAGGTCCCTGGACCTCTCTTTGATTTTCTTCTTTGTTTGCCCTCGGTCTTGCTGGCTGCCACTGTTTGGTTAGGCTTGTTC
>NC_056557.1:23199056-23208372 GCF_013358625.1 Macadamia integrifolia | reverse complement strand
TTCTCCCCCCCCCCCGGCCGCTTTTCCCCCTTGTACATTATTTTCTCTCTTGTTAATGAATTTATTTATTTATCAAAAAAAAAAAAAAAAAGACCATATGAAGTTCCTTCTTGCAATCTCAAAATCTTTCCATGAGTCTCTTAAGCTAGTAAATAGCTTCTATCGTGGATCTTCTTGGCATAAAACCAAATTGGTTCTCCGTAATAGTAGTTTCTTTTATCAGGCGGGCTTTAATAGCTTTCTCCTATAATTTCGTAGTATGATTTATTAGTTTTATGCCTCTATGGTTATTGCAGTTCTGAATATCACCTTTATTTTGTAAATCGGAACTAAAACTGTTTTCTGTACATAACTCAGAAGACCATTCCTCACCCATTTAAAATTTCATCCCAAGAATCCCATATATATGTATTAATCCCCACAAGCTCTACAACCATGGGTAGCCGACCGGAGACCTGCCTCTTAGCCTTCAAAATACATCCTGGTGGCCTCTTCCTCCCAGCTTCAAGTCTTCTGGCATTTCATTGCTAACAGATACTTCACTAGGTAGCAAATGGACACAACTTCCAAAAGATGCATTCTTAACCTTCACTGGACATCCTTCCCAATACTCCATAACTAGAGCAGCAAAGTGTTTGGAAAAATCCAATCTACACCTGCCATGTACAGGAATTCTCCTAACACCTAAACGCTACCTTGCAGCCAAAAAAATAAATATTAGTAATCATCTGCCACATCATTGCACTGGCAACACACATTCCTCAATCTCCATCCCCTTCTGTGTGCGGGCTGTGCCTTTTCATGCTCATTTCATGCCTCATGTGTTTAATCCTTGTTAGTCTGGGTTGCATTTTTGTAAATGAATGGCATCATCATTGGTAACCATCACTGCTGGGACTGTTATTGTGATAAGTTTCACTCTTCCCATGTAATCATTTTATTTTTTTTCCCAGTATAAATCTGGTTCTATTACGAGGTCATTACAAATTTAAAAAATGCAGACTTTTGTTTCTTATGATCCTTTGTGTTAATGGATGATTGAGTAAAGTGTCAATTCCTTACTGGGAACATATCTTATATGTTGTTTTTGCTGTATGTTTTTCAATCCATGTATTTATTTTGATCTGTTGTTTGTAATCTACTGCTTACATGCACTCTTTTAGTATTAGTTCACAGTTGAACATTTAAGCTAAATTACATATATGATCTTAGTTTTGGATAATTGATTATTGGTTCTAGATATTTGAAGTGGGTGACGTAGTCGTATTGGATGAGGCAAAAGATGTTGGTGCAAGAAATCGTCGCCAACTTGCAGCACTGTATTGTGGTGCTAATTCAGGGTTTGAGGTACAATTTTTAAGAACCTTAGAGGTGTTTAATGTGTTATTTTATCAGATTTAGAAATTTTGTCTTGAATAATTAATGGTTATTGTGTACCTGGGTTAAATGTAGATTTTCTTCGTTATCATCTTGCCATTTACTCTTCATTTTATGTTGTTAAAAATGTTTTGAAAAAGGGAAACCAAAAAAGAAAAATTCAATAGAACTCTTAGATTGTTAAAATAAACTGCTTTCAAGGCAACACTTTGATGTTCCCCATGCGAGGAGGCATGCCTTGAGGCCCAATGGTGAAATTGCCCTGACCTAAAGTCCACTCTTGGGGCCTCCACATATTATAAACCTTGGCATCATCTGCCTACCTCTGTTCACCAGGGAGCAAATATGAATCGCAGAACTCCCCTCTAACTTCCAGATTTTGTTTTGACTACCACTTTCACTCTTTGGATCTTACTCTTACCATAGGGCACTAGAGATTGAGAGGTCAATAGATTCCAAGTCTATTACTTTCAGATGGGTTCTGTATTCTCTTCCAACTTTCTTTTTAATTGCAGATTTGTGGGAGGTTTGGTCATAAATTTCTTTGTCGTGTTATATTACCATTCCCTGATGATGCCAAAGAATCTTAAGGGGTCATATGTTACCATTCCACAGCATTCACACCTGAATCCACGGATGCATCTCCCGACTCCACTGAAGAAAGTCTAAAATCCACTAAGTGGGCTAAATCCTCATCTTCATTACTAAATTTGTTGGTAGGGCATAGCCCTTAATATATTTAAAGAAAAGACTCAACAGGTAAGAAAGGAGTAAAACCAAACTGGGTAACCTCCCGCAGGCTGGGTTTGGAGCTTCCTGAACTGACTAGGAAACTAACTTAAATCAGGTCTTGGACTTATAGAGACCTAATCCAACCTGTCTAAGAGTCTAAACAACTTAACAATATTAGAATAAAGAAAATAAAACTCCTAAAAAGACTTCCTACTTGGAGAATTTTGCGTGAACCAGATCTGGACTGGAGACCAGGTATGGATCAGAAAACTGAACGAAACTGACCCAAACCAAAGCCACTGTCTCTCTCTCTCTCTCTCTTTCTCACACACACACACACACACACAGTGTCCAACCCGAGCTTCTGGGTGGAGAACCTGTCTAAGGTTGTAAACCTAGCAGCTGAACACTACTTGACCGATCTGGGATTAAACTCACGTCCCATTGCTGGCCACGAAATGTGCTCACTGCATCAACTTCCCCCAGCTTTGGGTCATGGCTTCCAACCCAAAAGCCTGGGCTTCTGGGTGGAGAGGCCCCTCCAAGATCACAAGCTGCACACTACCTTACCGATGTTGGATTATACTCCCTCCCATTCCTGGCCATGGAGTGCACTCATTGCATCACTCTCATAAGTCATAACATCATGTCACTCATGAAAAATTTAATCATTCTATTGATATTTAATTGAAAGATTTTGCTGATGTTAATTTCTCTCTTTTTTTTTTTTCTTAGTTAATTCATTCCCTAGTGGACAGAATCATGGAAGTCCTTGGGACTCCTTTTGTTCCTATTGGAGACGATATGGGTTACCATATTAGGCAATCGGATGTAAGCACTATTTATCTTTCCCACTGTTTCTATTTGTTATTTGTTACCTACGGAGTCTTCAGTCACATGACACTTAATTGTCTTCCTTTCTACTGAAGGAACCTGAATTTCTTCCCGGTAGACAAGCTAGCATAATTTTCAGAGGAAAGCACATAGGAATCTTTGGGATTGTGCACCCAGAGGTACTTTTAACTTTCTCCGAGGGAAAACTCCTACAAGTCATTATGTTCTGATAATTGATTTATATGGCATGTGTGTATAGATCCGTGATGCATATTTTTGATAGTTGAACAAATGTGGAAGGTGGTTGTCATTCTCGGCTTCCTACGCATAAAAAAATGTTCTGATAATTTCCTTCTATGGGTATGATACTGCATGGGAAGATTTAAACTTTTATCTCCTGATCCATATAGAGGGGAGAAAAGTTCAGGTGGCATTACATTTTCCCTTCCCCTGCTATATTACCTATATGTTTGGGGAGTCAAAGAGACACCTGTTACACTTTTTCTGAGCCCAAACAGATCCAACAGACATCTTATTCTATGTTTCCGCTTGTGAACTCACAATTATTCTATCTCTGGATGTGATTGTACTCTTTTTCTTGCATGTTTACTCACCCTCTTCACATATTCTCGACATTGTGCTGTATGCCTGTATCTGATAGTTGCTGTCTCTGACTAAAATGATATTTCTTGCTATTGTAGTTAGACATTGTATGATACACACCCTCAAATCATGATAATCTTATGAGTGTTTTTAAATTCTGTATTTCATTATTGCTATTCCAATACCTTACGCCTTTTTTTTTCATAAATAATTTGGTTTAGGTCTTGACTAACTTCGACATCCCAGACCCTTGTTCCTTCATGGAACTTAACATTGAATCCGTTTTATAGGATAAGCTCCATGGCCCAGTGGTAAACTCTCTCTCTCTCTCTCTCTCTCTCTCTCTAATTACGTAATTCTTATAATTGATTGTCACTTTATTTTGGAGAAGCATGTCTCGAAGAACGAGCTGTGCAACGATGCAGGGATATAGCAAGTAAGCGCTTCCATCCTCAACCAAGTCATTGAAAGTTGCAGGTAGTATTCTATTGTTGTCACTGGTTTTTGGAATGGAAATTCAGAGCTGTAAAAGGAATATAATTGGAATATGGATAGCCAGTGAATATGTTATGTGATTCATTCATGGATGAACTATTAGATTTTTTTTTTCTTTAGGGTTGAACAGTGTTGGAAATTCAGATCATTTTTGTATCTTGGGAGGAAATAGAGGAGGGGAAAGAGTATAAGGGAGAATCGATGGTTTGCAAGTTTTGATGCACATTCTTCTTACCGATGCCATTGTAATCAAGTTGAGAACTACTAATATAAGAATTCTGCTTTCCCTTTTTTTTTTGGATGAAAGAGAAGTAATTAGTTAAGGGCTTGATTGATTTTGTTTCTAGAAATATGTTTTTCCATTTTTATATGCTCAAATAAAAAAACACCCAAAAAACCATTTGATTTTTTTTTTTTTGTTTCGTTTCACTTGTTTTTCGAAATAAAAATAGAAATAGGAATTTATGTCTATTTCTGTATCTAAAAACAAGAATGGAGAAACATGTCAGACTTATTTTTCTGTTTCTATAGACAAGTGGGAGGGGCAAAATTTGTGAAAATCCAATACTTCACTTGACCTTTTCCGATTCCAACCCATTGTTGAAATTTCTCGCTATCTAGAAGCAGTGATTCCAACCTAATTGTGCGAAGTTCATAGTTCTGGATTGCCTTCGTCCTTCTGAAGCTCATTTCCACAAAGCATGCCTCAAACGTTGCACTTATACTCATGAGTTATATACCTGCAATGATGTGCCTACACTCGTGCCTTGAACCTAACTACATTGTTAAAAATGTTTCGGAAAACAGAAAAATCGAAGTTCTTTTAACAATTCCAAAAATCATTTCTTTGCACATAAACGAAAAAAATCGTTTCTACTATTTCTAGACTCAGAAACAAGAGAAACAAATTCAACGGCCCTAGATAGGTAGCAATATTGTTACTTTTTGACAATATTTACATGACCTAAAGATTTAATCACACAAGAATTTTCCAATAAAATACTAAATAAATACCAAGGTCATCAGCCTTCACTAGTTCCTTGCTGGATCCAAGAAATGATTTGCTAGCAATCCATCCAAACTGTTGGCTCTTCCCACCCTTTGTTCCTTCGCTTTTTGCATCTCTTAAAGTTCTTACAATACCATGTTTCATTGCAGCCATAAACAAATTGAGAATCAAAGATAAAAAGTGATGCCCATCCAGCATTACTCCCGACACATATAACGATATGATCATGAGTATCACCCCTTGTGATAGTCATTGGGCGTTGAGTTGAGGAGGTGTTTTCGGTTAGATTGGGATTCAGCATCAATATTAGATTTCGACAACTAATAAGGGGAAAGTGGTTCAATAAACTAATTAAAAAAAGGGGGAGGCGTAAATCTGTTCGATCTTGACCAATACCAATTTGATCCAGAGACCGATCCTGAATTTTAAAACCTTGGAACAAAAAACGTGTGATAAAACTGTTTCGTTTCACTTGTTTTCAAAAATGGAAATAATTGAAATTTCTACCTATTTATGGTTCAAGAAACGACCTAGGCGTCGCCGTTTCTGGAAATAACTCGTGGCCATTCTTTCACTAGTAACTATCGACTTTCAGAAACGTGATTTATCAAACACCTTCAATTCCGTTTATGTTTCTAGAAACGAAAATTTATGTTTTTACCGTTTCTTGAAACAAAAACAGCAGAAACATTATCAAACGGGCCCCAAGTGAAATCTGAGACACAAAGTTTGACTCATATGTTCATACTTGGTCCCATCCATATTGATGTTTCAGTATTCTCATTGGCTCCACATTGATGCAAGCCATTTGGCAATAGTGATCTGTTGCCCTACATTTGGCTCCACATCCATGATTTTATTATTATTATTTTTTTTTTTTTAGTTTTTTTTTTTTCGATTTTTTTGTATGTGAAATATGAAAAAGGAAGAAGTTGCTAGCTGTGTTTCCATTGCATTGGAATAGTGAGTGGTGACTGGTGACTAATTTTTATTAAGTAATTCTACAGGACATAATATCTTGCCACTAACTTCATTTTTGGCTCAGGCTTGTGATGAGGTCCTCCTTCTGGTTTGTATAACACATATGACTATGACAAAATATGTTGATCTTAGTATAACTCACCAAGACATTGACATACTTAATTTTATCATTTTATTAAATTTTTTTCCCATTAAAAAAAAAAAAAAACATGTATGACATAAGTTACTATACTGGTTCTCAATATGTGTCCAAAAAACCATTAAAAACCACAAAGATGAAAACAAAACTGGTCTGCCTCACATCAGTCCTCCAATCTCACACATCAGCCATTGCAAATAAATAAGGTGGAACCACTTTTGATGGCGTAACTGGTAAACGGGATGCTTCATCCCCCTCCCCTTCCACATGCACACACTTTTTTGTTTTTCTGCTAACGAGGGGTATTCAAGCCTTTGGCCTGACTAGTCTCGTCGGTCCATATTGATCCTACTACCGAATGAACTAGGTTATATCAAGATTGAATGAGAACCATTCAACTTTCACTAAAAGCAGTGAATAACACTAAATATCCCCGTAAATGGTCCCAAAAAGATAAGGAGAGTCGAACTCAAAAGCACATGCCTTTTGAAACCCCTAAAAAAAAAAAAAAGGCAAATGGGATGTGATGCTACCACTTTCCCACTTTATGACACATTCACACTTCAACTTTGGCCACAAAAATAAAGGGCACGACATGGACCATTCTTTTCCCAAAAATAAATTTGGAATTTGTGCAACATCTGGGTACTGGGATCTTAGAAATATTATACGCGACCGGTCCGTATTGGATAAGCATTGATTGTCTTCTATCAAGTATCATTGTAACACGTGGCAAGTTCTTGTGACTTAAAAGAAGATTACAAGCTCACGAAATGGGAACCCTTCATGCAAACGGATTGTCCAGGATTCTCTCAGCTTTTAGCTGCAACCATAACCGCGCCACACCAAGGTTGTGCGAGAGAGAGAGAGTCCATTGTCCCTTTGAAGTGCAAAAGGAGAAAACTCCCATTCACTCTTTCTAATGAGATAGGAAGTCGTCATTGATCAATAGGGACAAAGTAGGTTGTTGATATTTATCAGTAGTGGTGGTGGTGGTGGTGGTGGGTTGTTGTAGTATTGATGGGAGAAGAGAGATGAAGAACAGCTTGGTGATGCATCTGCTCTTGGGGCGATGGTTCATGGCTTTTGCTTCCTTCATAATCATGTCCATGGCTGGTTCAAGTTACATGTTTGGTATATATTCAAATAGTATCAAATCATCACTTGCATATGATCAAACAACACTCAATCTCTTTAAGTTTCTTCAAAGAATTGGGTGCCAATGTAGGTGTCCTCTCTGGTCTCATCTATGATCTCTCACCACCATGGCTTGTACTCATCATAGGTTCAGCAATGAACTTTGGAGGCTACTTTGCAATTTGGCTTGCCGTTACACACTGCAAATCTCAACCTCAGATATGGCATATGTGTATCTATATATTTCTTGGTGGAAATTCAGTGTCATTATTCAACACAGCTGCATTAGTCACTGCAGTCAAGAACTTCCCAGAAAGTAGAGGAATTATGATTGGCCTTTCCAAAGGATTTGTGGTTCTCAGTGGTGCAATCTTGACACAACTTTATCTGGCAGTTTATGGGGATGATTCTGGGTCACTCATTCTTCTTATAACTTGGCTTCCTGCTGCCATATGTGTGTTGTTAGCTCCTACTTGTAGGATCATAAAGTTTGTTCAGCAACAAAAGAAAGAGATTAATCTCTGGAATACTAAGAGATCAACAATTCAGGAGCCTGTAGAGCAAACTTTTATTGAATCAACTCCACCAACAGAGGAAGTGCCACCATTGAGTGCTACTCCAATCTCTCGCTTGACTCATATGTTAAAGGCGCCAAAGAGAGGGGAAGACTACACTGTTTTGCAGGCGTTATTTAGCTTTGACATGTTGATTCTCTTTGTGGCAACAATCCGCGGCATTGGCGGGGCATTAACGGAGATTGATAACATTGGACAAATAGGAACATCTCTGGGGCATTAACGGAGATTGATAACATTGGACAAATAGGAACATCTCTTGGGTACCCTTCTCGCAGCATAAGCACCATAGTATCGCTCGTGAGCATATGGAATTATCTCGGGCGAGTGGCAGCCGGCTTTGTATCTGAGATCTTTGTGAAGGAATACAAGTTTCCAAGGGCTTTAATGCTCACCATGATACTCTTGTTGTCATGCGTTAGTCATCTTCTTATTGCCTTTGGTGTTCCAGGCTCTCTTTATGCATCACATAGTTTTTAAGGCGCTGCTAAGGCGACGCCTTACTAGCGCCTTGGCACTGATGCGGTCTAGAGATGGTAAGGCAGTGCTCCGCCTTACGTGAAGTGGCGCCTTATGGGTTTTTTTTTTTTTAAACACATTTTAAAATTACTTGATGAAGATTCCAAATATAGATTTTTTATTGGTAGCTGTATGATTTTATTAACACTTGAGATGTATGGGATCAACTTTACTCCACCAAAAATAACCAAAACAAACAAAACAAAAACACAATTCACAAACAGGGTTTGGATTTTGTCAAGGGTTTTAAAAAAGGGCTTTGAGAAGGAATCAATGAACAAGGAAGAACCACTTATCTAGGCGACCATTTTGCTCCGGTAGCGGTGAGTTTGCTCAGCAGCAGTGAGCTTCATTCTTCATTGACATGAGTAGAAATATAATGGATGATCTTAGGGCTTATGCACTCATTTTGGCATCAAAGAGGTAAGTATAATAAATACTTGTATTTTTTATGTCTTCTTTTCTTTATTTTTATAATTTTGCTTCATAATTATGTATTTATATTATATGTTAATATGTTATGATGATTGATGATTGATGAAGATGAACTTAGTTTATTCACTTTATTGATTTGTTTTCTTGATGAATATCTTACATTGATATGAATATGAACCTTTAATATTTATTTAACATATGAGTAATAGGATTCAACTAGGATTTGAGCCAAATAGATTGGTTTTATAAAAAAAATTACACAGGAACACTTTAGTCAATAAGGCGACGCTTTATGCCCGCCTTATCGCTAAGGCGCTCCGAAAGACCCTCAAACGCCTCCGTCGCCTTACCGCCTTAAAAACTATGATGCATCATCAGTGATAATTGGGTTCTGCTTTGGGGCGGAGTGGACATTGATATTGGCCATCATATCTGAGATTTTTGGGCTCAAGTACTACTCTTCATTACTAAACTTTGAAG
>NC_056557.1:23171911-23199036 GCF_013358625.1 Macadamia integrifolia | reverse complement strand
TTAAGTTTCTTCAAAGAATTGGGTGCCAATGTAGGTGTCCTCTCTGGTCTCATCTATGATCTCTCACCACCATGGCTTGTACTCATCATAGGTTCAGCAATGAACTTTGGAGGCTACTTTGCAATTTGGCTTGCCGTTACACACTGCAAATCTCAACCTCAGATATGGCATATGTGTATCTATATATTTCTTGGTGGAAATTCAGTGTCATTATTCAACACAGCTGCATTAGTCACTGCAGTCAAGAACTTCCCAGAAAGTAGAGGAATTATGATTGGCCTTTCCAAAGGATTTGTGGTTCTCAGTGGTGCAATCTTGACACAACTTTATCTGGCAGTTTATGGGGATGATTCTGGGTCACTCATTCTTCTTATAACTTGGCTTCCTGCTGCCATATGTGTGTTGTTAGATCCTACTTGTAGGATCATAGAGTTTGTTCAGCAACAAAAGAAAGAGATTAATCTCTGGAATACTAAGAGATCAACAATTGAGGAGCCTGTAGACCAAACTTCTATTGAATCAACTCCACCAACAGAGGAAGTGCCACCATTGAGTGCTACTCCAATCTCTCGCTTGACTCATATGTTAAAGGCACCAAAGAGAGGGGAAGACTACACTGTTTTGCAGGCGTTATTTAGCTTTGACATGTTGATTCTCTTTGTCGCAACAATTTGCAACATTGGCGGGGCATTAACGGTGATTGATAACATTGGACAAATAGGAATGTCTCTTGGGTACCCATCTCGTAGCATAAGCACCTTAGTTTCACTCGTAAGCATATGGAATTATCTCGGACGAGTGGCAGCCGGCTTTGTATCTGAGATCTTTGTGAAGAAATACAAGTTGCCAAGGCCTTTAATGCTCACCATGATACTCTTCTTGTCATGCGTTGGTCATCTTCTTATTGCCTTTCGTGTTCCAGGCTCTCTTTATGCATCATCAGTGATAATTGGGTTCTGCTTTGGGGCGGAGTGGACATTGATATTGGCCATCATATCTGAGATTTTTGGGCTCAAGTACTACTCTTCATTACTAAACTTTGAAGCCATGGCGAGCTCACTTGGGATGTATATTCTCAATGTGATTGTTGCGGGACACCTCTATGACAAACAAGCAAGGAAGCTAATGGTTAAGTTGGGGTCCAAAAGGGCCACCGGGGAGGGCTTGGACTGCAGCGGAGTACAATGTTACAAACTCTCGTTCATTATAATTACAGCTTTGACATTGTTTGGGTCTCTATTCTCACTTATTCTCGTGCTTAGAACAAGAAAGTTCTATAGAAGTGACATCTATAGGAAGTTCAGAGAGGAAGGAATGGAAATGGATATGGAGATACAAGAATCAGGGGAAAGAAATATTGAAATCTCGTCTTCTGTAGAAACAAGTGGGGGTACAATAAACAAGGGATGAGATGGCAGAGGTACAAGAAGCAATTAGGGGCGTGGTGAACACACAAATAGTGTACATGGAAGTTTTGGATTCATACTTTTGTACATGTTGGTGTTGCGAGCAACGTAATAGAACTATGGGTGTGGACTGCTTTCATGTCAAATAAAGACAAACTGATAGGTAACACCAAGAAAATGGTTGGTTTCTGTACAAAGGGGTAGAGAGAGGTCATTCTGTGTGTGTGTGTGTGTGTGTGTGTGTGTGTGAGAGAGAGAGAGAGAGAGAGAGAGAGAGAGAGAGAGACAGATGTTTGTTACAAAAACATCCTCCGCAATGAGTGCAGTAGTGCGGTGGGCATCAGTTGGCCGAGAGGACCTTGAGGTGCGGGTCCGAATGCTCTCAGCCATCCGATGTTCACTACACCGCCACACTTACTGCAGAGAATAATCACTCATGCTTGTCTACCTTGGCGAGCCAAGAATCTTTTCCCTTTCTTTAGTTCTGTGATATAAAAAATAGGAAGGGGGGGGGCGTACTCAATCCACGAAACTTCTGTATTTGCAAGGTTGGAGGGAGGAGAACTACGTAGTGTTACCCCGAGAATGTAGAGAAGTTGTTTCGACGGCTTGACGACCAAGTCGCAATATTCGTTCCTAAATTACGGTGATAAATCTTGAAAAATTAAGAGAGATGATGGGGGCAAAGTGGTACTTTTAAGACTTTTACAAGTAGAAAGAGATATATATAGAAAGTGAGGTCAATAGTTATTTGGACTAGTCAATGTGCCATGAAATTTCAGTGCGGGTTTGTACCTCTGATGAGGTACGGGGATGAAGACATCTACAGGTTATCTTTACAGGAGGCTCGACAGAATTCAAGCCAAGGTAGAGATTGTTGGTGTACGATGTCTTGTATTCCATCACAGTTTAATCCAGAAAGTACTGGTGCATCGCCTCAATAGGCAGGATGGTGGTCCCGCTATATTGTGTACTTTCCAGATTAGGGTTTTTCGCTATATATTTGTTGCGAGGGTTTCTTTCTCGGTAATGCAAGTAATACTGAGAGGTGTCAGGAGCGAGCGTTGTAACCCTATTCTCCATTAATAGTGAAGCAGGATCTCATCTTACCGGGGACGTAGGTAATCTTGCCGAACCTCGTAAATCTGTGTGTATTGTTTGTTCTTGTTTTTCCATTATCTTCTGCATCATTTTAGGGTTGCGGATATATAAATGAAGGCAATTAATAATCCTCTGGAAGACTAAAACTCAAAAGAGAAATTTGGAGACCAAGGATCTAGAAGTAAAGATTTTTTTTTTTGGTTGAAAAAAATAAAGAAAGATTGAAGTAAACTTTTTGTGATACAAATTTAGCGAACATAGGGAAACTTTTTAATTTATTTTTTTTACTTATTCTTTAGATCTTATAAGAATTGTCAAATCAGATCTTAAGATTAGGTTGATAATATATTCTGAAATATATTAAAGGGGAGAGGTTTTGCACACTGTTGTTTATGGTGCACGATCATGCACACAATCATCGGATGGAGGTTATGGGTACACCCTCATCCCAATCCAACCATTGTGTGCATGGCCATGCATGTTTTCCCTATATTAAAACGTGAAGAGGTTATCAACTTTATCAATTATTATGTAAGATGATGTAATTTTTTTTTTTGGGTAATTTACAGTGTCACCCCCTAGAGAATGCCACTATTATAGGAACACCGAAGATCCCCTCTTTCACCAAATTAGACTCAGACCCCCTACCGTCAGTCACTATTACAGAATATACCAAGAATGCTGACATAAGCAATTCATTTTTTTTTCTAAATACCATTTTTCCCTTAAAAATAATGAAATACTGAAATTACCCTTACCCTTGATAGTTTGATACCAAATCCTTGTAGTCCCCAAATAGATTTCACCACAACCCTTCCAGCAGTGACTACGGCTGAAGAACATTTCCTTCCGGTGAAACCCCCAAGAACCCAAGAGAGACTCAGAAAAAAGGAAAAGGCTTCATTTCTTTCTTTCTTTTGGCTCGAGATAGTTAAACGAGTAGTGGATGATTTTGTTTTTCTCTGCTTCTTTGTTGGCAATGACTTTCTTCCACACAAGCCAACATTGGAAATCCGGGAGGGTGCCATTAATCTACTGATGTTTGTCTACAAGAAGGAGTTTACTACTATGGGTGGTTATCTTACAGATGCGGGCGAGGTCCTGTTGGAAAGGGGTAGAACATTTCGTTCAAAAAGTTGCAGTATATAAGGACCAAATATTTTGGAAGCGAGCTCGTATTCAACAGGTCATTTGCTTTGAGGCCTAGCTCTAGGAAGAGTTAGAATATTGTTTGTTGTTTCCATTCATGATTTCATCAATTTCTGGTTTGACGTTTGCATCTACTAAGAGCCTAGAAATGGTATCTATGGGGTGAAATATCTTCTCTTTCCTGATTTTCCTCTTGAAAAATAGTTGAAGTAAGCATAGGGCAAAGAACAGATTCCGCTCTGTGACTGTCTCCCATTTCTTCCATCTTCACCGAATTGAATCTTTCCTCTCCTTCTCCTCCGGCTTCCAATTGGCACTTGTTGAAGTTCAAAACCCAATCGGTTTTTCTGGTTTATGTTAAAGCCAATGGAGTTGCTTAGATCGAACCTTTCTCGAGTTCGAATTCCTGAGCCTACCAATCAAAGGCGATTTCAAGGTTCGATTAGAAGTTGGATTCTATCATTAATAAACGACTCAAAAGAGAGAGAAAGAGGGAGCTGGCAACGTGAACAGATTGACGACGGTGAACAATAGAACCTCAGAAAAGGTCATGTTGCTCCAAATAAAGATGAAGAAGAGAGGGGTATTTTTGGGATAATAAAATAAGGTGTTTTACTCATAAAGGCTAAAATGTCATTTCATAGCACCACTCAACAGAGACTAGCGGTAGGGGGTCTGAGTCTAATTTGGTGAAAGAGACGGGGTGTTCCTATAATACTGGCAATCTCCAAGGGGTGATGCTGTAAATTACCTTCTTTTTTTTTTTTTTTTTTTAAGTGCAAAACCTTCCACTTCTCCTATGTCTTTTTTTTTTTTTTCCCTTTTCTTTTATGATCTTTCAACCTAAAAACAGAACTATTAAATAGTCAACACTAAGCATTAGGGTAATATGAATTTACAATACTCAACTATTAAATAATTTTCTAATTCTTACTTTTTCCAAAATTATTAAGAAAATAGGATTTTTTATGTATTTAGATATTTTATATTATCAAAGATTTTGATATTTCGTAGGCAATGTCTCAAAATTAAGCACTAGGCATACACTGTTTAATCAATTGAAGCATGAATTATCATTTCCAAACAATCAGATTTTCATGTTCTTAAAGATTTCTAAAAAAAACTGGTCAAAACAAACCCTAGTAAACATGAAATGATAAACTAAGCATCTAGATCTAGGATATGTGTTCGTTACCCAATAAAAAACCAACCGGGAGGGGGAGGAATAACATTTTACCTCAAGCTATGTTTGATTGCAAGGGAAATTTATAGGGAAGGCAAGTGAAATTTTCAATTTGAAAAGGAAACTTAGGATGTGTTTGGTTACATAATTCGTTAGAAAGTCTAGTGAAACGTGATTCTCTTTTTTTTTTTTTTTTAATTGTTTGGCTGTTTTTTGAGTTGATTCTACTTAGAAATACTAATTCATTTGAAACACCTTGTAAAGCTAAATGTGGTTCATCTGAGAAATAAGGTAAATAGCAAAACTTGACACACATAATCCTAGCCCTCATATAAATAGTCCATGTTAAGTGGTGATTCAAAAGAATCACAAATATCAGGATGGGTAACCAAACAGTTTTTTGAAAAATCTTAAAAATAAATACAACTCAGCAGAAACACTTTCTAAGGACTCATTGCCAAATCTGAAATAAAACTCCAATAAATTTTGTAACCAAACACATCATGTAATCATTACCCCATGTGATTGTATAAACTATTTAAATTTGTTACCATATTTAGTATTGATACATTTTGCAATCCATCCGTGGGTTGCCTAGATGGTTAGGGCGAATTGGGGATTGTGTGGAAAGGTGCATGGTCTAAGGTTGGATTCCCCCTCTGTGCATCCTCGATTTTGATTAGTTGAGATACGCGTAAGCTGGCCCGGATACCTTGCTTAACAGAAAAATGATACATTTTGCATGTATCTTTATTTTACATTTTATAACAAAGGGTTATGGATGCAAAGTAAAGTGAAATTTAATAACCAAATATGGAATAATTTGGGGTTAGTACGTGATGTAGTCACATGGAGTAATGATTACAATGTTTTTTCTCAAGTTTGAAAGTCTTACTTCCCTCCCCTTTGATTCCCTTTGCAACCAAATGGCGCCTCAAGTTGCTTGGAATATCTCCCAAATCTGAAAAATACCTCTAGATTTAAAATTATGTCGTTTGTCTGATTTGGACATTATAGATGCACAAATCAGCCAAAATTGGATTATCTTAACTATCAATCTGAGATATGCCAATTGATAGAGGAATCTAATGAAATGATCTCTTGTTCAATTTTGTAAGTTTCATGAAGTTGCAGTTGTGAATCTAGTGAATCACTCTGATCCGATCAGGTTGCATCTATTTAGCGAAAGAAAGAATTGCCAGTAATTAGGTCAACCCACTGAAGCTTTATCTAATATCTCACCCTCTTCCCCCTCCCCCCCCCCCCCTATATCTTATCTATTTTAATTTGTACAGGTGTTTCTAATAGAACTCAAAATTGCTCTGGATGGGTAAGTGGAGTACATTTTAGAGGAAAACTTGTCTTACTTTGTGCAGATTATTTGACAATAGAAAAAAACACTGATCCAATGTCTTGAAGAATTCTCTATGGTCTAAAGAACTCCAAGGAGGGAGGGTGTAACTTGGCACAAGTTTGGAGTGATTCAGAGGATACGCATAACTTAATTCAAGATAATAGCACATGTTTGTGGCCTTGGAGCGCAATCCATCTTTCTTTTTTCTATGTTTATAAATCACTCTCCCAACTCATTTTTTTGTCTCAAGTCTTCAAAAGAATGCGCACCATTATTTAAGCACATTGCTTTGTTGGTTGCGTTGTTGTATGGTTGTCCCTGTTGGCAACCCGACCACGTGACAGTGATGATATAACCAATTTGGGTGACATGGCCGAAACTGATGACATGATAGCATTCAATGTCACTGATGAGATAACATAGTCACATTATGTGTATGGAGTGGTTTGATTCACCCATGGTAGGTGGTGCGGGTTTCTGGGTCAAAACTGATAAAATTAACCTATTTACGCTCAGGGGCATTTTTGATAGTGAAAATGATAATTTTGGAAGACCATTTCTTCATGAAAAAGATAGATTATAATTTATCTGGTCCAGTGCATTTGATTTCGTCGCATTCCGATACCGTACGAAGAAGTTACGATATTTGTGGCAGTCAAGGATAATTTTAACATTAATGAATTTTTTAAAAGAAGTCTTCTCCATGTAATGATACGAAAAAAAATCAGATCTTTCCAACGGTTCTAATTTCATCACATTCCGATTCCATATGAGGAAGTTGCATCATTAGAAAGTTCTAGGGGCATTTCAGTCATTTTATATGGTTAAGTCAGATGACCTGGTCTTCTGGAAAGTTGTAGAGCATCCGGTTGCAGTTCTAACGCACTTTTTTTCATCTTGATAGGATATCGTATGAAAAAGTTACATGTGTTTCCATAAACCCAGTTCGAAAATCCGAAAAAAAAAAATCAACAGACTGCTCTCGGTGTTGGGTGGATTTTCCATATTTTAATTTTGAAATTTGAGGGGTTTTGGTGAAATTTCAAGATTTTAAAGGTATGAGTTGATAAGGGTGTTTCAACACTAAAATATATGGAGGCAGAGGGTTGATTGTAATAAAAGAGAGTATAGAGTTGTAGAATGGAGGGGTCAGATGAAGCCACGTAGGCCTTATTCTCATCTAACAGCAGCTGAACTTAGGTGCTGACGAGACGACTTAGATTCCTGCGCGAAGGTCCTCATTGGTGAAGTGCATTGGACATCATGGTGTGGCGCCTCACCATATTAGTCTTGATTGTGTCTAGCGCATGTGCATAGAATCTATAAAGGGTATCTCCATATCTTGATCTGAGCTAATCATATCAGATTGGTTCCGATCTAACTGTCAATATCAATGGAGCTTTATTAAAGTTACCCGACAGCGTATCGTGAAACGCATTACACTAGCAAATGGGTGATTGACAACGTGTCTGACGATGTGAGCACGTAAGTCATGATGACGTTATATTTAACTTTGTAAGATTCAAATCTAATGGTTTAGATCTATTGTCCATTGGTTTAATCAGACGACTTAGATTATAAGATCTATTAAATGAGATCTACGGTCAGATCTGTGCCTCTGTTGCGTGCGCCGCTAGTGTAGCCTACACCACTCGTACGAAGATTCTATTTCAGGTTATCTCATTGCTCCAACTTCAAATGGTCATATCTCCCTCATCCTAACTTCAATTTGGGTGATTCAAGTTGGAGATTCTTCATAATTCTGAGCTCTACACACTGAAGGAAGAAATCAAGTAAAGGGATCACAGAGATAGATGAAAAAATGAGTTGAAACTTGTGGGGGGCTTAGGGTTTGAAGGAAAGACTTTCATTCTCTTGCACTTGATCCATAACGCCCATTAGAGGCTTAGGAAGTTACTGGAAACCAAGGAAGCAAACTCTATTGGTTATTGCCAAGAGAAAGAAAAAGAAAAGGGAAGAAAAGAGAAGAAGAGGGAAATAGAGAAGAAGTTTTCTATGCCATTATTGCTCCATTGAAAGTAAAGATAAGGAGAAAAGAAAGAAGAAGAAGAAGAAGAAGAACGTAGAATTTGGTTCTTGTGAGTTGCTTCAAGAAACCCAAATGCCAACCGGAGTTGAAGCATTGGCGGTACTGAGACAACGTGGTTGTGATTCGCATCAAGTGGAGATCGACATTGTTGCATCTCCAAGTCTTTGCCATGGTAACCTCACTTTTGCCAAATTTTCATTATTATAAATCATTGTAGGCAAAATATTTGATTAAATGCCTAAATGATAGTTGTAGTCTATTTGGAGGAAATTTGCATGTATGAGTGTTTCACTATAGAGCATTATTATAAGCCCAACTTTATCTTTGATTGGTGTTCAGTGGGTACTGGATACAGGGGCTATGTGTTCCTTGGTAATTACTACTACCTAAACCTATTTGCCGTGGGTGCGGCCTCTCAGATCATTCTGAGAAAACTAGGGTAAAGACCTAGCCATTGTATGTCATTGGTGAAAACTGAGAATGTGTTCCCTTGGCTGTGGGTGCAATCATAATTTGTATTGAGTAAATGTTGAGCCCAACAGTGGGCATTACTCCGTACATGTAGACAACTGGCCGAAGCACGTATTTTTTGTGCTATGGATGTGTATGCTCGTATTTATATTATGGATTGGAGTTATTAACTGCAAGATGAGTGTGTACATCTAGTGGACCTGACCACTTGATGGTGCAGTGTGAATGTGCATACGACTGTGTATGTATGAGACAGTGATTACAGTGTGAGATTTATGAGACAGCTCTGGGCAGCAATACATGTTATATGAATAAGTTCCGGACAACAGTAAGAATTTTCATTAGTATACATAACAGCTCTGTGCAGTATTAGTAGACTGTGTATGTATCTATTGAAATGCAAATAGTGATTGCCACATCAGGGGTATAGCTGAAAAATGAATAAAAGGATTTGCCAGTCTGATTCACCCCCCTCTCAATGTCAATCAGGACCCAACAGGTTGTGCATAGGAACTCTAGAATTCTAGATACAAGACCTATTATTATGTTCTTAACTATATCAATTTATGAAGTTTTTTCCTTTTCTCATTAAAATAAAAGATAAAAAAGGTTAGTCAATTGTGATTCAAATCAGCCGATTCCATTTTGCATTTTGAATCAATGATCAGGCTTACACTCGTCCTTTAGAAAAAAATGTGATTTTCTTATTTGACACCGAACACCATACACACGTGGAAATAATTGACCCCATTTTTATTTTGAACAAAAGAAGGCTAACTCCTGGTGCAAGAACACACCAGAAGGTGTGCCAATGGGAAGGTGTGCGTGAGCATCTTCAGCGCAGGGTAGCACAATCTTTTCTCACCCACTGTGTCTTAGCACCGGTACACGCCAGGAGGTAGCATTCTTTCTTCCTTTTATTTTAATCTTTTACTTTCTCTATGAAAATCACTTAGGCTCTCTTTGTTTAATAGATAAAAACAAGGTGGGGAACTTGAGAGGGTGGGTCCCATGTATTATACGTTGGGTTGATAAGATAAGGTAAGAGAAGGAAATAAGAGACTGGGATGAAAAATGCTAACTGATTGTGTTCCCTACCCCCTCCAATGGGGATTCACACATAGGTATCCACCAGAGAGCACACTGGGGACAATGGGGTCATTTCACAGAACCCTGTGAGAGGGCATAGGGAATAGGACCAGTTAGCATAATAAATACTTTTTAGTAGGGTGGAATTTGGCAGAAGAGAGAGGAATTGGAGGTGAGGTAGGATTTTATGGGAGAGTGAGGAAAAGGGAGGAGGAGGAGAGAGATACACAAAAAATGAATCTTCCCACGAATAATGTCAAAGTCCTACCAATTGAATGGATGTGGAGAAAATGGGGGTGCCACATCACTAGACAAGAATATACACATTAAATGAGTCTAGTAGAACTTTGAAAGAGAGTGGTCGGAAAAAATGGTTCCACATCACCAAACATGAATAAATGTATTTAATGAAGTTGTTTGGTGAGTTTCCCACCACACCTAACAAGACACTCCTATTTGTGAGAGTTTGTGGGAAACAAACATAAGTTTTTCAACCCTTTTTATAGTTTCCACTTTTCTCCGCCAAACAAACAAGGCATTAGGCTTCATATAGTTGCAAGGGGAATTAAAGGGAAGGGAAGTGGAGTTTTCAAACTAAAAAAAGAAAAAAAATGGTAATCATTACCCCATGTGACTATATTGTTAACTCTAAATTCCATAGTTGATTATTAAATTTCAACTTACTTTTGCATCAAATCCATTTGTTCTAAAAAGTAAAATATTACATGTAAAATGCATCATTACAAAATATGATGTGAAATTTAAGTAATTTATAAAATCATATGGGAGAATGATTACGAAAGTTCCTTTTTTATGGTTTGTTACAGTAAAAATATTCCTACTAGCGGCATCTCAACACATGGTACCAAGATCCAAACAACACAGGATCGAACCAAACCACTGAACCCAAATAATTGGACCAGATCCAACGATCAAATAAGTGCACTAAGACGGGGTTAAGGATTAGTCACAACCAAGCATACACCCACGACTCAGCACATGCAAACAACCGAATGACCGAATAACCGAGTGACCTATGGTACTTCGGAGAATCCATAGTAGAAAAGTTATCACAAGGAAACTTATTCCTACTCTGATACATGACTTCCAAGCAAAGAGTAGATCTATCCCAATCAAAAAAGACCATCTAAGAGGATCCTTAGTTTCCCCGAAAAGGAAGGAGAATCTCCGTCGTCGTGTGGGGTATGAAAAGTTCCTATAACATGAATATTCACCACTGATATACTCTCCAAATACAACACTTGTAATACTCATACTCCTATTAAAACTAGGAAACTTGCATAAATTAGGACTCTCCATAACCATCACTCCACAACTATAAATACCCAGCTAAACCCCCTTTCTCAGGGATCAAGACTTTAAATTATGCTTATAGTTACTGTTGTAAAGAGATTTGACTTAAGCATCGGAGAGTCCCTTGCTGGATTAAACCAGCCCTCACCCTTGCAAATTGTACAATTTCTTACAGCATTAAGATTGAAAATTTTCACTTGCTTTTAATTTCCCTTGCAATCAAATGTAGCTAAGGTGCGCCGTAGAATAGACTTATTTCCATCATTTGGAAAAACCCCCTATATCATTACTTTTGTGAACCATAAATCCTTAAACTACGAATTGAAATCTAAGAGACACAAAATAGGGAACCCTAAGAAGAAAAAAAGCAAGAACTCAGATCACCGAAAATTGCAATAAAAAAAGAACAAAATAAAATAAATTTGTTGATGAATGGAAAGATATATCAATGGAGATCAGAAAGAGAGAGGAAGATATATCATCGGGAAAACCACATTTACTGCAACAATTCTCTCTTATAATATAAATCATTGAAGGGATAAGGGGTGTTAATCAGTTTGGTTCCAATCAATCAATTAAGTTTTCATTCAGTTCAAGGTATGAATGGTAGGAACTAGAACCGAACCATTTATTAAATAGTTTTAATATCTCAATTCAAAACCAATTACTAAATGATTTTTTAATAGCTCCGATTATACAGTTTTTACTATTTTCAGTTTTGATTATAGATTTATTGTTGATTCAAGTTACAGTTCTAAAACCATTTGGGAATGAACTAAAACTATTTTTGAATCTCAATAAAGAAATCTCATACTGGTTGTACATTATTATGATTCACTAGGTATGCCCATTATATTAAGAGGAAATTTCACTCCCCTCCCTTGAATGTTTCATCTATTACGCTACCCTCCCCTGTGAAGTTTATAATTTCAAACTTTTCCCTCCTAAGTTGTAGATTCTATCAATCGTACCTTGACTGTGAGTGAGAAACCGTTTAGTGATGAATCATGTTGTACAAAATTGTTGTAAGCCCCAAAATACTCTTAGTCCAATGGAGATGACCTAATTACCCTCAACACTTAGTGTCATCTTCTTCCATAAGGAAGCCATTAACCGATTGGGATTTAGGGTTCTTGAACTTGGGATTTATGGTTCTGAAACAGAGAGAGGGATTTAGGTTTTTGGCAATCGGATTCCGCCTCTCCATTGTGGGATTTAGTGTTCCTGATATCGGGTTCTAGATTTAGTGTTCTCTGAAATCGCGATTGGGTTCTAGATTTAGTGCTCTTCCTCCTCTCGGTTCTGTGATTGGGTACAAGTCTTGAAGATCGATCACTTCGAGGCTGGTATGTGAAATCAACCCCTTCTTATCTGGTACCTTACATCTCTTCTTATAGTCCAAATATTTGGGAGAAAGAAGGCTGCAGGAGGAAGAAGGCAAACACATTGGTACTTCAGTGCAAGTAAGTTGCAACAGAGCTTAAAATGCCTCTGATATCAAACCCAAAATATATATAAATTTCTTGAAGGATTCCCAACCTGATAAAACCCTTAAAATTGGTCAAACTTGAATGAGATGTACTGTCACGCCCCGTTCACCTAGAACCGGACCAGTGACCAGGTTCCCACTGGGTAATCCGAAACCACCATGATCATCTGATACAGTAACCACAGCACAGCAAGCCACAAGTAACATAGAATGTAATAATGTAATACAGTGAAAGTCTTATCGTATACAAATACCTGTAAATCTTCATATACTCTTGATACCCAAATTGTTATACATAGTGTCTTTACATGTGAGCCCATAAGCTTGATATTCACACAAGAAGTAGTAATTTAACTATCGAGAGCACAAAAGGGGTGTATACCAAAAGAATAAAAAAGAGGACATCAAATAGAGTCTGTTACTATTGCCCCGCAACACAACTCTCGTATGGGCAACCGTCACCGTTGTCGAATCCTTCTAGGACCCACCAATCCTCCACTAGGGTTTTGTCGATGGGACCCGACACGGGTTCCTCTATCAAGTAGCCTGCACAATCATCTAAAAAATGTATATACAAGGGGTGAACTCACTAGCTCAGTAAATGGAAAGAAAGACACACACAAACAATTGTAATTCAAATGAGACTATATGCATGAGATTCATTTTAAATCTACTTATCCTAAACAATCATTACTAGGTCATAAGTTACATGCTACTCACAATCACAGTGTGCATATACCCTGGATACGAGGCGCATTCCCCATCTCGAGATATGCCCATAGTCTTGTCGAAGAAGGTCAACCATGAGCAGTCAAAAAAGTAAATCGTGGCTGAACTACAGTAGAAACATAAATTGTGGCCGAACCATAGCAGAAAATAAAAGTAGTACGATTGGTCCTCTGAATATATCACTGAAGTTTTCGACTGTCCTAATGATCAACCGGGTGTACTTCTAACCGCCACAGCGGTCCATGACCAGTGCTTCCCCCCAGTGATAACCCAATACCTAAACCCCTGTTGGGAAGGGTCGTAGCACGAGGGGATATGATATCTTAACCATATGCTCCTATATGAGATAGTACGACTGCATAGTACTATGGCCTCGACGTGTTTAATAATATGTAGAAGGCTGCTGTTGAGTTTGAATTCCATTGAGCTTATTTGGGCAACAGGTGGGTCATAGAGATGGGTAAGAGAACCCACCTGTGCAGATTGCCCAGACAGATAGCACACAGACACAGACCAAAGGGTCATACTGGCTGGTCTGGCACCCACCGGTCCTATAATAGGGAACCGATGGTTCATACCAGAGGGTCGAGTACCCATCGGTCCTACCTGCTGGTAGGCCCAGAGGCACAAGCGAGATTGGTGGGTCACACCAGGGGGTCAGGCACTCACCGGTTGGCCTAGAAAAGACCGGTGGGTCACATCGGTGGGTGTGGCACCCTTCGATCCTACCTGTCGATTGGACCATAAGCCCAGGCAAAACTGGAGGGTCACACTGGTAGGTTCGACTACCCACCGGTGCTACCCGCCCAGTATTCTGTGGGTTTTGCTATTCTCCTTCCTTTCTTCATCCCACCTCTTGGGAACAAAATGGGGTTGTTCCCTCATCATTTCTTACACATTTTAGGCTTTATCTTCTTGATCATTTTATGGATCTAAGTTATCATTAAGGTTTTAGGGAAAGAAATCATACCTTAGCTCAAGAAACCCCAAAACCTAAGATCTTCTTTCCAAACTCAAAATGTCATCTCAATAATTTCCAAATTTTTTTCTCTTCCTCAATCCTTTAAGGAAATCACACAAGGGTTCCATTATTACTTTGATTTAACCATACACAAGAGGGTTCCATCACATTCCAATGGTTTAAGGTGTTATTTACTTTAAAACATAGATCTCAAGGCACCGGTGACTATTCCGACGACAAAAAGGTAAGTTGCCGCTTCGGAAAGCAAAGGAAGACCTTCTACCCTCTCTCTTCTCTTCTTCTCCCTCTTTTCTCCCTCTTCTTTACTCCTCTCACCAAACTATTTCTGAAATCATAAATGGGAGAGAGGGAAGCATAAACGCTATTTATACCCTAATGCTATAAATATCTACTAGGGCCTATTTGGTTTGGCCCCTTTATAGAACAAAACACATTAAATCGTGATACCAGGTGATGTAGCTGGCATTATCAGACACACATGACTTCACCACGACAAGGAACACGAAATACACTTACTCACCAAAGTTGGGTCCACTGGGGCCCACATTACCCCAACAGGTGGGTCACACTGGTGGGTCTCGCACCTACCAGTGACACCCACCAGTTACCCAAAACAAGCTAACCTTGCTATATTTTTGAGGAAAATGTAATCTTATGCATATCTCGCTCTCGCCACGTGTTGTGGACTAAGTTCTCATTACTCATCATGATGACACACCTTTCCTATTTGTACATTGCTTTGTGATACGTGCAAGGGCATGACTTAGGCGTGCAAATCACATTGGATACTGGCTCAATCTTGTCCTGCCACCCTGCATTTGACGTCATCCTTGCTGTCATGTACCATAAGGCACCAGCATCGATCCTTTCCTATTCGGACCCTAAAAGACCAAACCGAACCAACCTGTTAATTAAACCTGGTTTAAAGAGCAGGGCTCTACATGTATTGCACTGTGAATAAAGGAAACTTCAGGAGATTCAAGCAAACCAATCTGGAGACTGTTTGTATATAAGCTGCTAATTGTATAAAAAATAAAGGGAAAGATGATTTTCTTAAGAGTCAACATGAATCACAGTATCACAACATTGAGACAAACTTAATTTGTGTTTGAGATTTAAAATGTAACCGCAAGCGTACGGATCAGTGTAGCTACGGGTCGAACACAGGGAGAGCAGCCACTTTATTTTTTTTTATTTCTTTAATAATACGAAAGTGAACCGATTAATAGTTGTGATCTAATTCTAATTACCGTCTTAAACATAGGTATCTAAAATAACGTCCTAACCATTCGTCATCTAAGAATTTAAAGATGCAAGACACGTAATTAAAATTAAATAAATAAATAACTGAAAATAAACAACCCACGCAATTAAAAAAATAATAAAGGGAAAAAAATGCTGAAATAAAAATAAAGTAAAAGAAAGGGGATAAAGCTAGAGAGAGACTCACAAGTAGGTTTCTCTACTTAGCCCGAGGGATGCATCACAATATGAGCTTCCCCACTTGACTAGAGAGTCACTCTTACAATGGTTACTCTACTTGGCTTTAGGGAAAGGGAGACAATTAAAATAAAAGCAATAAATTGATGGTTCTATGGCTAGGAGGGGCAAAGCCAACACATACACTAGCCATGAACCTTGGGGGAAAGGGATAGCAATAATGTAACGACTGAAAATAAAAATCCTAAATTAAGAAAGAAAGGGTAGTCAGAAGAGGGAATGAGAGGGGGGAGAGAAGACTACTGAAGGAGCCTACTTACTTGAATCAATGCTTGAACTTGAAAAAAAAATTGCTCCACGGCTTGTGATCTTGTCACCTAGATCTAAGCCTAGAACTATAACTTAAAAAATTACAACTCAATTGCATAAATGATAAACATAAAAAGGCTGAGTAAAAATAAAAGAGTACTTGCATTAATTGACATAAAAAACTATTACAAAAGTGATTAAAGCAAAAATAGAGAAGAACTAAAACTAAAGAGCGAAAGAGGGAGAGAGAGAGAGCAACTAAAAAAAAACTAGAAGAAGAATGAATTGTCTCTCCTCCTCTTACATGAGTTGTATTTATAGGGAATGGAGAGGTAGGGTAACAAATTTCTCTTTCCTAAAAGGGAGAAACCCACAATTGATTGTGAGATCTTTTGAGTCCAAAAGTGCTAAGATGGAAGAGAGAGAAGAGAGAAATAAATTTTGAGAAATTTCATATAATTTGTTTGCTTATTTTCTTTACTTTTTTTTCTAATTTATTTCTCTTCTTTTTCTCCCTCCAAGGAACGATTTTCTTCTTGTTTTATGTGATTTGGACAATCTTTTGGTGGGTGATGATGTGGAGGAGAGAGAAGATTTGGACAATCTTTATTTCTCCTCTTTTTTTTTTCTTTCCTTTTTTTTTTCTTCTCTTCTTGTGCAGGAACCCTTCCACGATTTTGCTTGCTTCTAATTTGATGTGGAAATCCCCTCCATGCCCTTAGTGCTTTAAGTGAGTGAAAAGCAGAAAATCTTCAACAAAATTCTCTAAAAAAAACAACCATGAGATTCGAACTTGAGACCTCTTGATGAGCAAGGGAATTTTGTACACCATAGCTCACCAACTACGCTAGGTAGTTGTTGTTACCAAAAACGAATCTTCAATCACTTAAGGATGTGGTCCATCGATCCTTGTTGGCATTTGGAGTATTCCTTGTACCTCTGGGACAATTGCAAACGGGCTGGTTCTGCATCTCGGTTCAGTTCTGATCCATTATTCTTTTTCTGGCCCGAAAAGAATAATCATTTGTAAGGGTGACCAAACGAATGTGTACTTTTAATTGAACACGTCCATCTTGCTCAGAATTTTGTCCTCTTCGCAACCATGAAAAGAAATAGGACCTCTTTACGTGTAAAATTGAAGATATAGCGTCCGATAGTCCTTAAGGCCTTGAAAATATAAATCTGCAAAAAGAGAGTAAAACCCAAGGTAGCTCCATTCTAAATATGTAAAATGCATGTTTTACTACCCTAGATTTCACACATAAATGTGCTCATCAGAATTCCCCCACACTTAGACTTTGCTAGTCCTCGAGCAAAACAAAAAGAAAAAGAATAAAGACAAAAAAAACTAACTCACTTTCGTAGGAATCACGGTTGCACTTAGCATGTGCAACAAGCCTTTAAACCCCTAGGTCACCCCTAGTGGACGAGTTGTGTCTCGTGGGTGTTTGCAGTGAATATACACCCAAAATTCAGAATAAACAAATCCCAACTTTGGCTAAAGGTAAGGCCCATACCAATCCGGAGCAAAGATAATTTCTCTTACAAGGGACCCCCACACTTGAACTTTTATTACCCATTATCAATTCCAGGCACTAGCATATTTCTTAATTTGGAACTCACCTCGTCTCTTCCAAAACATCCTTATCTTAAGGCAAAACCACTTGTGAAGAAATAGGGAACCAATGACTAAGGCGTTGGAGTGTTTTTAACCAAATATGTTACCAAGCAATAATGACATTTGCACATTTTTTTTTTTTTAGAATAATAAACTCTATTCTACTCCACTACTTTTGGCTTGAATGACATGGTGGAGCAAACACCAGACACCCAAGTTACTATGTAGCTTCGCTTTTTGCATATGCCCACAAAGGCAGTGATGCTAGAGTTACTTCAGAAGTTTCCTCCCAAGGAATTTCGATCAAGACACCACGCTTCCTGAGGCGCAATGCCCTGTCTAGTTCCAAGGGAATCAACTCTTATTCTTCTTCATACCACATTTCACATTTCATTTAAAATTGTGCATTTGTCAACCCATGCCAAATTAAAAAGAAGGTCTCAACTCCAAATCAAAAGTACAAGGAACCCACAGACTTACTTATGGTCCATCACCATAAAACAGGGGTCTCTTATTTTTCAAAAGAAAGTCCCATCTCAAGACACATGCTTGTTTCTTTCTTCTCAACAGGGTTTTTATACGTTCAAAATGGGTACCTTAGTCAAAACTTTTATTTTCATAGATCAAGCAACCGAATGGTATGATCATTAGCCAAAAGCCAAAGTAGGACTTCATCCTTAGCAAGCTCAAAAATAAAAAGAAAAACAAACAAAACAAAGTGAAAAAAAGCAAAAACTGGTTTCCCTCCCCCACACTTAAGTCATGCAATGTCCTCAATGCATGGAAAGAATTAAAAGCAAAGACAATGCAAGGGGGTCATACCTGATTAAAAGTTAGTCATCAGTGTAAAGAGGTTCATGGAGATCCATGACCTCTTCACTACTAGTAGTAGGAAACTCGAGGAACGGTTTCAAACGCTGACCATTAACCTTCGAAATTACCCCTGTTCCTGGATTCAAAATCTCCACAGCCCCATGGGGATATACATTATGGACAATAAATGGGCCATCCCATCGGGATCTAAGCTTACCAGGGAAAAGATGCAATCGAGAGTTGTACAATAAAACCTTATCACCAATTGCAAAAGATTTGCGCAGAATGTGCTTATCATGGAAAGCTTTGGTCTTTTCCTTGTAAATCCTAGAACTTTCATAGGCATCATTCCTAAGTTCCTCCAACTCAGATAGTTGGAGCCTACGATGAATTCCCGCATCAGACAAATCAAAGTTAAGCTTCTTGATGGCCCAAAAGGCCTTATGCTCCAACTCAACTGGTAAGTGACAAGCTTTCCCATACACCAAACGGTAGGGAGACTGGCCAAGGTCAGTCTTGAATGCAGTACGATGAGCCCACAAGGCATCAATGAGCCTAAGGGACCAATCCTTACGGTTGGGATTAACAGTTTTCTCCAAGATTTGTTTGATCTGCCTATTAGACACCTCCACTTGGCCACTAGTTTGGGGGTGATAAGGGGTAGATAACTTATGAGTGATCCCATACTTTTTCATCAAGGCCTCAAAAGGCTGATTACAAAAATGAGTACCCCTATCACTAATTATTGCACGTGGTGCACCAAAGCGGGGAAAAATGTTCTCTTTGAGAAACTGGACCACCACTTTGTGGTCATTAGATTTATAAGGTATGGTCTCTATCCATTTAGAAAGATAATCAACGGCCAAAAGTATGTATAAATTCCCAAAGGAATTAGGGAATGGTCCCATAAAATCGATGCCCCAAACATCAAAGATCTCAACTACTAAAATGGGGTTGAGAGGCATCATATTCCTTTTATTGATACGGCCAAAAGACTGGCAGGCAGGGCAAGCCTTGCAAAAATCAAAAGCATCACTAAAAAGTGTGGGCCAATAAAATCCGCTTCGGAGAACCTTTGCGGCAGTCTTCTTAGGTCCAAAGTGTCCACCACATGCATGATCATGACAAAAAGAGAGAATGGAATGTTGCTCATGATCAGGAACACATCGTCGGATAATCTGATCCGGACATATCTTAAACAAATAAGGGTCATCCCAGAAAAAGTGCTTAACTTGGGAATGAAACCTATACTTATCTTGGGTGGACCAGTGATCCGGAGTCACACTTGAAACTAAGAAAGTTGACGATGTCAGCAAACCATGGTTCACTGGACATTACAAATAATTGTTTATCTGGAAAGTTCTCGTTGACTGGAGAATCAACAGTCAAGGAATTGGGAAGCCGGGATAAATGGTCTGCAACTAGGTTTTCAACTCCTTTCTTATCCCTAATTTCTAAATCAAACTCTTGCAAAAGTAAAACCCAACTAATGAGACGGGCTTTGGCATCCTTCTTCTGAACTAGGTATCTGAGAGCATAATGATCAGTATACACCACCACATGTGAACCAACTAAGTAAGACCGAAACTTTTCTAATGCAAACACAACAGCTAAAAATTCTTTTTCAGTGGTTGTATAATTGAGTTGTGCATCATTTAAGGTCCTATTAGGATAGTAAATGATAGTGGGCAACTTATTAATCCTTTGACCTAAAACTGCTCCTATGGCAAAATCCGAAGCATCACACATCAGTTCAAAAGGTTCAGTCCAAACAGGTGGTTGAACAATGGATGCATTGGTCAACTCCTTCTTAAGTTGCTTGAAGGATTCTAGGCACTCTTTGGAAAACTCAAAAGTCTGATCTTTGACAAGTAATGAGGTGAGAGGTCGGGCTAACTGACTAAAGTTCTTAATAAACCTTCTGTAGAAGCCTGCATGCCCTAGAAAAGACCGAACATCCTTAACAGATTGAGGAGGTGGTAAATTATCAATTAAATCCACTTTGACTTTATCTACCTTAATTCCCTCCTTGGATATTACATGGCCTAAAACAATACCAGATTTAACCATAAAATGGCATTTCTCCCAATTCAAAACCAAATTCTTAGATATACACCTTTTTCAAAACTAGGGAAAGATGATGAAGACATTCAGAATAGGAATTCCCATGAATTGAAAAATCATCCATAAATACTTCTAAGAATTTTTCAACCATGTCAGAAAAAATGCTCATCATGCATCGTTGGAACGTAGCAGGGGCATTGTAAAGCCCAAAGGGCATACGCCTGTAAGCAAATGTTCCATATTAGCATGTAAAAGTGGTCTTATGTTGGTCCTCTAAAGCAATTGAGATTTGGTTATAGCCGGAATATCCATCAAGAAAGCAATAGTATTCATGTCCAGCTAACCTCTCTAACATCTGGTCAATGAATGGCAATGGGAAGTGGTCCTTCCAGGTTGCCGCATTTAACTTCCTGTAGTCAATGCACACACGCCATCCTGTTTGGACACGGATAGGGATCAACTCATTATTGGCATTAGGAACTACAGTCACACCAGACTTCTTAGGCACTACGTGAACTGGGCTTACCCATTGGCTATCAGAAATAGGATAAATTATTCCATGATCCAAGCACTTTAGGATCTCTTTCTTAATGGCTTCCATCATCACTGGATTAGCTTTTCTTTGGGGTTCCGCGGATGGTTTGGAATCCTCCATAAGATGTATATGATGTTGCACAATGGAATGGCTTATACCCTTGATATCAGCCATGGTCCAACCTAGGGCTTCCCTATTATCTTTTAACACTTTAAGTAACTCCTCTTCCTGGCTAGAAGTCAAATTTGAAGAAATTATTACAGGAAGGGTCTGGTCAGGCCCTAGGAAAGCATACCTCAAATTAGATGGCAACTCCTTAAGATCAAGCTTAGGGGGCTCAACTATGGAAGGTTTGGGAATGGAATTAGAAAGGGGTCCTAAGGGCTCCACAAGTGTGTGAAGACTCAAGACTTCAGAAAAGAAATTTTCACTGTCATCATCCAACTCATCCATACACTCTTGGAATTCTGAATCAAAATCAATATCAAAGTTGGTAACTAAATCATCAGAAAAATCCAGAAAATCCTCAAGCATATTGATCTCTTCTTCCATATGTGGTTGCTTGCCAATCCTAAACATGTTAAACTCAACAGTTTGGTTACCAAAAGATAATCTTAGGAAACCATTCCGGCAATTGATTAATGCATCACTGGTAGCCAAGAATGGTCTTTCTAGAATTATAGGGATCTCATCCTTGGTTGAGAAGGGCTTAGTATCTAACACAATGAAATCAACAGGGAAAATAAATTCCCCCACCTTTAGTAAGACATCCTCAACCATCCCTTTAGGAATCTTAACAGACCTAGTTGCTTGCACACATGGTAAGGTAAAAGATTTACACTTGCGCCAAGGTCAAGTAAGGCATGTGTAGGAACCATGGACCTCCGCCCCCGCCGCGGGATCGCGATACTGCACGTAGCGCGTGTACACACGCTCTAGGGTTTAACCCTAATGAGATGAGATAGTATCCCCTGGTCGTCAAGTGCCAAGGGGGGGATACACGCTATGGGTAAAAGGGAGTCGCCACCTAGAAAAGGGTCTAGGACCATAAATGTCTCCCCCAATCAAGGGGGAGAGACTAATGACTCTGATGGATAAGGCTAGTTTGCACCAAGATTCTGGACAAGTGTCAAGTGACAGACTGGGAAGGTGTTAGGCACCCAGTCTGCCCGGCCCTAAGGCCGGTCTCTTTTTGTTTGACCAAAGTTTGTTTGTACCCTACTAACTAGTCCTAAATCTAGGTCACTGAAAACCCTAAACTAGGTATCTAAGTATGACATGTGAAAACCCTAAGCCATGTGTCTATGTTATGCTAACCTAGGTGATAATGCAAATAATGAAATGATTACGCTAATTAAAAATAAAAAACCCTAAATGATTTAATCAATGAATTATGAGTCTTAGATTAATCTAATGAAATAAACCTAGACCTAGGATTAGTTTAGCAACTTATGAAATCCTAAATTAAACTAATTCGATTAATTGAGCCTGACCTAGATGGATGATCAATGAATTTGTGAGATCCTAAATTGAATTAATTAAAGTGATTAAACCTAATCCCTAGTAATTTATGAAATAAATTATTGCAATCCTACTTAATCTAATTGGTAAAAAAGATTTTTAAATTAAATGGTTAAGTACTTCACATAACAGATCACTAATCAAAGAGGGAGCTTCAAAAGAGATTGTTCCACTAGGGAGAGCCAGGAACTCTCAACATATTGGGGATCTATCAATGGCACTTGCTTTTGAACTCGAAAATGGTGGCACACTGAGACAATTGACATCTTCAGGCAACCCAATGTTGGGTTTCCTGCAACATATTGGGAGATCTGTGGATTTTGTGCAAATGGACAGGAGCAGCAGCAGGGAAGGAAAAGAGAAGAAGAGAAGAAGAAGAAGAAAAGAAGAAGGAGGTGCAGGCTCGGTTAGGTTTCAGCAGTAGGGAAGGATATTTTCACAGAGAATAAAATCCAGATTTAAAAGAAATCAAAATAAACAAAATCAGATGGTCAAACAATGTTGGAACTGGGATCGAGTTCAACAAATCAATAATAGAACAGCTACTGAAAATCAGGGATCAATCTACTGGTTAGATCAGCAAATAGAAGGTAATCTTAGTCGATCTAGGATAGGGGGGAAAAAGTAACTTCACAGACCAAAACAGAAATCAGAATGTAGAGATCTAAGAAAAAAAATCGATTACAGTATATGAATTAATAATCAACTAACAGAATGGCAGCAGTACTAGATTGATTATAAATCAGAAACTCAGATTTAACAAATGAAGGGAGAAAGTAGTTGCAGGTTTGGTTAGGAAGAAAAAGAGAAGAAGAGAAGAAGAAGAAGAAGAAAAGAAGAAGGAGAAGAAAGAGGAGTTAGAGTGCGGCTGCAAGTTCGGTTGCAGCAGCGGAGAAGAAGAAGAAGAAGAAGAAGAAGAAGGAGAAGAAGAAGAAGAAGAAGAACTAGTTGCAGGTTCGGCTGGAGAAAGAAAGAAAAGAAGAAAAGAAGAAGAAGAAAAGAAGAAGAAGAAAAGGAGGAGAGGTCGAGTTCAGCTGGAGATCCGGTTGCAGCAGGGGGTTCGGGTTCGGCTGGAGAAAGAAAGAAAGAAAAGAAGAAGAAGAAGAGACGAAGAAAAGAAGGGGAAGATTAGGTTATATGTAAGGTTCTGATCCAAGGGTTCAGATTAAAAGAACAAAAAAAACAATTTAAAGAAAAAAAAACTAAACCAAATTAATCTACTGTTAAATAAAAAAAACCAATTTAAACCTAATTAATCTAAAAGAATGAATTAAACCTAAATATCTTTAATTGGACCGGAATAAATCAATTCACATCTAATAAACCGTCTTGAACCAAATTAAAACTAATTAAACATGATTAATCTCAATAAATTAATTATTAATAAATTAGCAACTAATATATTAATTAAACTAATTCTAAATTGCTATTGGGAGAATAAATACATACCTTAAACCGGCTTTAATCAAGAAACAAGGGGAGATAACCCTTGTGCTTCAAGGCCAAAACCGAACCGAATCGAACCGAATCGGACTAAGTCTCCCGGCTCAAGGAAGGATTAATGTATTAAATTTTTAAACTTGGAGAATATTTGATTTTAGAGGGAATTAGCAAAAAACCATATTCCTTCTCTCAAATTTTTCTCAATTTTTCTCCCCCCCTTTGGAAGAGGGGAAGGGCTATTCTTATAGCCTTGGGACTTGGGACAATTCTCTCAAATTTCCGATGTGGGACTAAAAAACTAGAGAGAATTGTCCCAAAAGGCTTGCTTTTGGACAAAGGGGTTTGGGCGCCACGTGGCACCCTTTGGTTGCTCGGAATGGAATCTGATACCGAACTTTGGAGTCAACTTTCGGGGGTCATATCTTTCAAACCGTTTGTCGGAATTCGACGTGTAATATGTTGTTAGAAAGCTCAGTCCGAGCACTATCCAATGATGTGAGACATGATTGTAGTCTCGATCGGGAACCTTTACAAAAATATGCATAAAGTAGGGACCCCGATCATATAATGAAAGAGAGAATCGGGCGTCGATTCGCATAGTTCTCGCATCAAAGTGTAATGTCCGACTTGAGGAGACAAACAACAATAATCCACAACATCAAATTCTAATTTTTGAAAACATTTTCTCTTGAAATTTTATAGGAAAAATTTGTCATTTTCTACTCTAAGTTTGAAAATTCTCCAAGTATAAAATGTCCAACATGTAATCCTTCATATTATCATCATTGCCGGGGGGTGACAAAATTCGGTGTCTACAGCATGCTCAATATAGGTGTTGCCTATGACACAAGATATGGTAGGGCTCCCTGGATCCTTATACTTGGCTGCTATAGGCTGAGTAAATATGGAACTAATGTTACCTACCAAGAATGCCTTTTTAGGCACACTAGTGATACGTTTGTGAGTACACAAATCTTTTAGTACCTTTGCATAGGCAGGGATCTGGGATATGGCATCCAAAAGAGGGATGTTCACTTCTACCTTTTTTAAGACTTCTAAAATTTTATCCATGGAAGCAGTCTTCTTTTTGTTTACCAAGCGATTAGGAAATGGAACAGGATGAACATAAGGACTGTTAGGGATTTGCCCATGTTCAGAAGAATCATTTTTGGTTTCCTCAACCAAATCATCTTTAGTTTCAGAAAAATCTTTAGGTTCATCAGACGAACCTGGAACAAGAGACACATTTGTGTCCTCAACTGAAGAAGAGTTTACAGGAGTAATAGATGGAGAAGATTTAGAAACACTCTGTTGGTACTCTCTACCACTCCTAAGGGCATAAACAACATTATATTGGTTAGAGGGCCCTTGTTGGGTCTGACCTTGTACTATATTCAGTGGTGCACTAGTTGGTCCTTGTGAACTAACAAGCTGATGATGCCTAGGGTTAGGCTCTGGTTGACTGGGTAAAGTTCCTTTCTCCCTCTCACGCATAATTGAGACAACTTGGGTAAGTTCTCTTGTAAAATTTTGATGGCTTATCATGAGGAGGGCCATATTTTTTTCCAAGTCACTTATTCTACTTGCCTCTCCAGTGTTCGTAAACCCAGGGGGTTGCTGATAAGATGATAGGAGAGGGGCCCTAGGAAAACTGGCCTGAGGTCCTACATTTGACCTAGGAAAAGTATTTTGGGAAAAAGATTATTGTGCAAAGGGAGGCCTTTGGGGTCCAGGTTGACCTTGATTATAGAAATTGGAAGGTCCTACTTGGTTGCCCTGATTCCAAGAGAAATTTGGGTAATTTCTCCATCCTGGATTGTAGGTGTTACTATATGGATTATTCTGGTATAAGGCATTAACACTATCATTAGAAGTGCCCCCAGAGGTGTTGGGGCATTCTTCTATGACATGTCCAGGGGACTGGCACCAAGCACAAATCTTAACCAAATTGACTGATGATGGCTCTTTAGGAACAATAGCCTCAATTCTCTTGATTAGGCTATCCAAATGGGCTTCCTTGGCTACTATCCCATCCACAAAATATCATTTTCCTCCTATAGTTCTTTCACTCTCTTGGGTTGATTCCCACTCACGGGTTTTGTCAGCTAAGTCAAGTAAGAATTCCCATGCCTTTCCTTCATCTGTAAAGGATGTGAATCCCTCAGGGCACATAGACTCTATCATTTGTTTAGTTGGGTAATCAATACCCTCATAAATTATTTGACATAAATGTCATATGTCTAGGCCATGGTGAGGGCATTCTTGGAGTAGATCCTTGAATCTCTCCATAAGTTTGGAAAATGATTTACTAGGCTTTTGCCTAAACTGAAGGATATCACTTTTAAGCTTATTGGTCTTGTCAGTTGGGAAAAACTTCTTAAGGAAGACAACTGTGAACTGTTCCCATGAGGTTATAGAATTTGTGGGTAACCCATACAACCACTTCTTAGCTTGGTCTTTCAATGCAAAAGTGATAAACCTAAGCTTAACAGCATCATCAGAAAGCTGTTGGATCTTAATTAGAACACATACCTCTTCAAATTCCCTTAGAAATAGGTATGCATCCTCAGAGGTCAACCCATGGAAGTGGGGCAACATAGTGATGTATTGAGATTTGAGTTCAAAATTATTGCCCTGGGCTTGTGGTAGAACTATGCAGGAAGGTTGGGCTGTTCTAGCAGGGTAGAACCTATCTTTCACAGATTTAGGTGAAGGGTTTTGTTGTTGGTCTCCCATATTGAAAGGTTTTAAAGAGAGCAAACGTATTGTGTCACTACTTGTTGGATCTCTTCTTTCTAACCGATTCTTAGTATTACGTACCCACTTAACACTCATGCAATAGAAAACTACCCACAACTAAAGTAAGACAAGCACAAAAGAATGGATAACAAAACTTTTTTTTTTATGATTTTTTTATTTTTTGATTTTTTTTTATTTTTTTTGTGGCTTTTTGGGAGCTTACTGGCAGGGATCCGGGGTTGCTCAGGTAAATTCCTGAGGTACTGCTACAGGGCGAAACCAGTCTTTATCATACTGTGAGGCATGGCGACCTCCACCGATACAAC
>NC_056557.1:23163771-23170562 GCF_013358625.1 Macadamia integrifolia | reverse complement strand
GCTTCTAATTTGATGTGGAAATCCCCTCCATGCCCTTAGTGCTTTAAGTGAGTGAAAAGCAGAAAATCTTCAACAAAATTCTCTAAAAAAAACAACCATGAGATTCGAACTTGAGACCTCTTGATGAGCAAGGGAATTTTGTACACCATAGCTCACCAACTACGCTAGGTAGTTGTTATTACCAAAAACGAATCTTCAATCACTTAAGGATGTGGTCCATCGATCCTTGTTGGCATTTGAAATATTCCTTGTACCTCTGGGACAACTGCAAATGGGCTGGTTCTGAATCTCAGTTTAGTTATAATCCATTATTCTTTTTCTAACCTGAAAAGAATAATCATTTGTACGGGTGACCAAACGAATGTGTAGTTTTAATTAAACACATCCATCTTGCTCAGAATTTCGTCCTCTTCGCAACCATGAAAAGAAATATGACCTCTTTACGTGTAAAATTGAAGATATAGCGTCCGATAGTCCTTAAGGCTTTGAAAATATAAAACCTGCAAAAAGAGAGTAAAACCCAAGATAGTTCAATTTTAAATATGTAAAATGCATATTTTACTACCCTAGATTTCACACATAAATGTGCTCATCAATATGCATAGAGTTCACCTAAAAAGAAAAGAAGAACATCCCTTCAAGCATATCACACCATTGAGACAGACTTAGTATGCCTAGAGTTCACCCAAAAAGAAAAGAAGAACATCCCTTCAAGCACTTCTAAAATAAAAAGGTACATGACACTCTATTGCCTCAAGAAATATCTCCCAGAAAGACATAATGTTTATCTGTTTCTTTCAAACTACTGAAGCACACCAATAAAAGTGCCGAGGACAATACAAAGACAATTAGAAAGAAGCAAAGCAAAAACTTCAATAGAAATACAAAACTAACATCAAAGTCTGATGTTCATTATCAGATCTGTCTATCAGTTAAGAAATTAACTTCTAATTTCTCCACACAGCTCATTGTCATGCAGAAAGAAACATTGTTAAAATCTGTTCTTTCTTGTAGGTAAGATTGATTCAAGATTGAATCTTTTTGAAAGAGTTGGATTGGGACGCGGCAGTGGAAGTAGCACCCTTGGATTACCATCTTCGGTTTTTTAAGGGGTGAGGATTCAAATATTTCTTTGGCAAAAGAAAATCAACATCCTCACCTGCAATTCATTACTATATCGAAACTGGTACACATCATCTCTGTCTTCTTCAACCATGAACATTCCGACGCTCTCATAATAGGAAAAATTTTGAAAACATAAAGGGTTACATCAAAGATGCAAAGCTCTAACATGGCAGTGAAGAAGGAGGGGGAATCGCTAGTCTTACCTTTAGAAGCCAGCAACGACCTGCTTCAATAGGCTCAGATGAAGAACTATCAGACCTGATCGAAGTAAGAGAAGAAAGGGGAAGAATCGCTGGGCTGATTCTTCCTCCAACGGCTCATTCGAAGGAATCAGATGATAGGTTGGTTCCCCAATATTTACACAAAAGGGATGGGAGTAAATAGGACATTTAACATTTGATTCTAACAGTGTTAACACCACATGGTACGTTTATAATTATAAACTTCGCAGGGGGTCTGAGTGTAATACATGAAACATTCAAATGAGGGGAGTGAAATTTCCTCATTATATTAATGTACATGGTATACACTATAAAACACTATAGACCGTATATAAAATGCTAGTACTATTTGGTTTTTTAATCAGTTTAGTGTGTATAATCGGTTCACTAGTGTACCAATTCTAATTGGTTCAATACCAAACCAGCCGTTAATGAATGGGTTCACTTTTAAAAATCTAAGCCGAACTAATTAGTAATGGCTTATCAATTCCAATTTAAACTGTTCACCCCCTTTGTTGAAGGGTTGAAGAAGATAAATGTGAAGTTGTAGCAATTCCCTATTTACTAAATTTCAACTAAACATGAATATTGGGGTATTGGGAACGGTCATTGGGATCAATCAAGGTCATAACTGTTTTGATACCTTTTTGAAACGGTTTAAAATGGGTCAACCGAATAGATCCACCCTTGCTATATCAGGGTTGGAGATCGATTACGACAGATACCATTCTGATCTAACTGATATTAATCGTTAAAGGTTAGATCACGAGACCTTGCTTTCTGAGGCGGAGTACTGTGTCCCCTCCAAGTCAACTGCGCTAACCCCTTGGGAAGTTCCACCAATTGTCTAGGTGAAAAGTCTTGTTAAGTTCTATCAAATAAAAAACGTTGAATTCGTCTTCAAATAATTCCAATGACTCCTTTTCTAGTCATAACTACATAGGGAAAAAGCAGCTGCCTGGTTGTGTAGCCCTTACACCTAGACTCGAGTGCATAAAATTACCAATGATTTCTATCCTAGTCATAAATATATAGGGAAAAAGCAAGGTGCCTGGCCAGTCGCATAGCCCTTACATCTAGGCACAAGAGTACACAAAATTACCATCCTGCTCTGCCTTGCCATTACACGCGCTCTCATTGGCTCCCACACTAATGCAAGGGCTATGCGACCAGGCACCATTCTTTTTCCCATATAAAAATCGGGAGAAAAAATATGACCCGAACAATTGTGACCCAATAGATAGACTCAACTTGAAGGAATATATATTTGTAATATTGTTTTGTTGTGAAAGCAAATGAGATATGGGGATTTTCAAGTTAGGGTTTCTAAGCGAGAATTATTGCCCCAAGTTTGGGTGTTCTTGAGAGGTCTCTATTGTAATCTTTCATCCATCATATAGCGAATCATCTTCACGTTTGCCCGTGGGCATGACACATCACGTCGATGTGTGAATCATGTTAGAATTTTCTGTCTCATGTGAACTTGTTCATTTTATTCACGTTTCTTGGTGTTTGTTCTAACAACTATATCCCTTTCCCATATTTTTAATATATTTTTTAGGTAAAAAGTTTTATGTATACAGTCATGCCTACAACCGCTGGATGGGGAGAGACGATCATATTATTATACTTTTGCCCTAACACTCATCCAACAGTTGAAATGCACGATTACAAACTTTATATACAATAATAGCCTTAATAGAGAAATCAGAATCAGCCTCAAATCAGGTCCTATATTCAATTACTTGAACCTTGTTTAGTCATAAGATCACTGTCTATTTGTTAAAATGAACCAGGGAAAGGGCTCATTCTTCTCATACACTGAAAAGGCCCGAGGAAGATTTATGATAAGAAAAGCTAGGTGGATATTAGCTTGATGGGAAAACCTTGAACCAGTGACGAATAAATATGGTTGAACCTTGACTCAGCTCCTTGAAGTTGATTAAATAAAACAACTCTACACATGATCGTTTTTCTAGTTGTTCTTGTTGGCAACCTCGGCCACATGGCAGTGATGATGTGAAAGTGATGACGTGGTACGTTTGGTCCCTTTGATGAGATGACAGTAGTGCATGATGGTGTTTGAGTGGTTTAGTTCATTCATGGTAGGTGGTGCGAATTTTCGTGCTCAAAACTAACATTTTTGGTTTAATTCTACTCGGGGGCATTTTCGGCAATGAATATAAATTTTTTGGAAGTCAGCTCTTGCTTGTCTCCTTGTGAGCATACAAAATTCTTTCCAATGCACCTGGATTTGTCCCGTTTTGAGTTCTCATGAAGAAGTTTCGGCTTCCGCAATGTTCAAGGAAATTGATATTTTTGTTTGGCCGAGTCTCTTGAATGGAAGTTTGTAGAGCTTCGAGTCATGGTCCATACCCTTTTCATTTAGGCTCAATCCAAATCCAGGTGAGAGACTTATGGAGTTTTTAGAGAACCGGTCTGAAATCCAAATTCTGGTTTGGAAATAGCTCTCCATTTCCAAGGGGTCTTTCAACATTTTTGTTGAAGATTGGATGGATTTTATGTAATTAGTGAAGTCTGGTCAAATGGGGAATTCTGGCATAGTTTCTTTGGATCGAAAGGGGTCTAGACATGAGGCGCCAATTAAGGCTTGATCTGATGGCTGAGATGCACCTTGCGCCTCCGCACTCCTTCAAGGGAACCTACGCCGCCCTGACCGATTCCCCTTGGGGCTTTCTGATTCTCCCAACTTCAAATGCCATAACTTTTGACCAATAAAGCCAAATTTGTCCATTCAAGTTTCTACATTCTTATTTTTTTCTTGCTCTGTCTATTGGAAGCTTTAGAAAAAAGTTTTGAGCATAAAAAAAAAAAAGTTATTAAAAATAAAAAAAAAAAAAAAAAAAAAAAACAACTATTTTGAGAGTGGAAGTTCTCCCTTTGTTGGTTTAGCTATTGAATGAGTTTTGTTGCTTAATGGAGGTTTTTTTTTTTTACTCTATTAATAGTGATTTGAGAAGGTAATTGCACTAGTGCATAGTTAATAAATGAAAAACATTTATAGTGGTCTCCCCAGTAAACCTATGGATAAGGTTGTTCATTTTGAGACTTAACCTTCCATCCAAACATCCATTTTAATTTCACATGACTAGTTATGGCTTCTTCTGTTATTCTTCTTCTCTACTTTGGTCTCAACTCTCTTCTCAACAAGAGGCAAATGCCAGACTTTGAAACTACTGTAGACTTATCCTTACACTTGTCATTTATCCATGGAGCTGCCTTACCATGCATCAAATTCTTACTCTCTCCATTAATTTATGTTTTGGGTAAATATAATCTCTTCACTCTTATAAAGTCACAAAACTCAGAGAAGCACAAAGGAAAGCAAACAAAGATACAAATGGAAAATATTTGTAGCTGTACATGGAAAAGATTCAATCAGAAAAGTCTATCATCCTTTAATGTGCCGACAATATATCTAACAAAGTGTGTTAATAAAGTGTTTTGTTAATAAAGATTATTAATTTATCATTTGTCAATTAAATCCATCTGAAAAAAGGGAAGGTGGATAGGCCATGCTACTGTCTCTATCTATCTACTCCCTCCAATAAAGGATATAGATGTCTTCTCACAAATGGGAGAGGGAGATGGACTATGGGAGCACTGATGTAGGTTACGTTCTAATTTTTTTTTTAAAAGATAAATGGGAAAAAGAATTGTAAAAGGCAACGTAACCTTTGCGTTAAGATAATGAGAGGTTGAAATGACTATTCCACCCCACATAAATAGTGAAATCTCGCTATTGTTGATACTTCACATGTGTTCTCATTGATTCTTATACTGACGTGGAAGTCACGTTATCTTTTAGGAACTTTCACCCTAAATAAACTCTTTTAAATCATATCTATTATTAATATGCCTTCAATGCTGGCAAAGAAATTTGAACATATAGATCATAGCAATCTGATTGGAATATTGGAAGAGGGGAGAGAGATGGAGAGAGATGACCCTTTTGTCCTTCTAATAATTGACTTTAATAGATATTCCTACTACATTTCTGTCAAGTCACAACAACAATGCCTCATGCTTTATCTTTAATCATGGGCTCTCTCAATGGTTCAAGGAATTGGTATTGGTGCATATCTACTTATATGTATTGGTATTATTGATAATTCAATATTGATACTCGATCGATATGATAGTGATGGTAAAATGATCTAAGAAATAATTTTTTTTCTTCAAAAAATTAAGGGTAAATTCATTTCATACGACTCATATTGTACCCAATACCAATACAGTTATTTAATCTTTGGTCTCTCTCTTGAATATGGTGTAGTAACTAGTAACAACAAATTTTTCCATTTTTTTTGAATTTTTTTATCTGAAAAAATGATTTTTGTGGGAGTATGGCCTCTCCGTGGTGTGGAGAATTTTCATTGGTGCTAGCACTATACGATGCACCGTTGGAGTCACCCTCTAGTTCATAATTCTCTCAGATCATTCAGAAAATAGTTTAATATTTTGAAGAAGTCCATTCCATCTTTCCTTGCTGAAATTCATTGATTGCTCTGTAGAAATTTACATTGGAAAATCTCTTATCTGTTGTGACATCATTAATGCTATGTTTGGTAACCAAGAAAAAAAAATATGTTGAAGAACAAATATTAGACCAGGAAGGAAAAAAAAGGGAAAAATATCTCCCCCCACGCCCCCCTTGTGCCTTCACTGTTTTTGATTACCTTTTTTTGTAGAAGGTTTCGGGTATCCGTTCCTCGTAATTTCAGCATTGGTTTGGTTTTGCGTTGAAGTTACTTTTACGTTCGCATAATTTTAATGGAGAGCCATTTTGGTCATATTATATGATATCCGTTATAATATTCCCTTTAACGGCGTTATAAGAGAAATGGAGGCCATTTATTATACAACAATAACAACAACCATAATCTTATCCCAATTTGATGGGGTAGACTAAAATGATCCGGTAAAAAAAAAAAAAAAAGAGGTAAAAAGAAGAAGTTAAAGCATAGTCAAAGTAGCATCCTTGGAACATCCCCTATATGGGGTCGGCTTCACAGGTCCTTATCCTCCACTTACCTCTATATGAGGTCATACTGGGATTGATTCCTACTAGCTACATATCTTTTCTTACCACTTCGTCGATGATCAATTTAGGTCTGTCTCTCCTTCTAGCTTCATGTAATTGAAACTGATCACACTTCCTTACTGGGGCATCCATGAGTCTCTGTTGAATATGGTCATACCACCTCAATCAACTCTCGCGGAGCTTGTCCTGGATTTGAGCCACCTGATGAGCACATTTATGTGTGAAATCTAGGGTAGTAAAACATACATTTTACATATTTAGAATGGAGCTACCTTGGGTTTTACTCTCTTTTTGCAGGTTTTATATTTTCAAGGCCTTAAGGACTATCGGGAGCCATATCTTCAATTTTACACGTAAAGAGGTCCTATTTCTTTCCATGG
>NC_056557.1:23153324-23162202 GCF_013358625.1 Macadamia integrifolia | reverse complement strand
GCTCATTGCTCAGTGCTATCTGTCTCCTTATACCTGCATGCAAATCATGTATATGCTGAGCAAAAGATTCGACTGACTGGGAGGTCTTAGAACTAGACACGACTGGGATAAGGTCTATGGGTGCCCGAGGCTGGTATCCTGAACAGATCTCAAAGGGGGACAGACCAGTGGTACGGTTCTTAGAACTGTTATATGCAAACTCGGCCTGGGTATGGACTCGATCCCAACTGGTAAGGTGTTCTCCTATGAGGCAACGCATTAAATTCCCTAAGCTTTTATTGACAACCTCGGTTTGGCCATAGGTTTGAGGGTGGAAAGCTGAGGAGAAACGGAGTTTCGTGCCCATCATCCGCCATAGGGTCTTCAAAAAATGACTAGTGAACTTAACATCCCTATCGGACACTATGGTGAGGGGTAACCCATGGTACTTGACAACCTCATTAAAGAAAAGTTTGGCTACTTTGGATGCATCGGAGGTCTTAGAGCATGGGATAAAATGGGCCATCTTCGAGAAGCGGTCAACAACCACATAAACAGAATCATGGCCTCTCGAAGTTCTTGGTAGACCAAGCACGAAGTCCATGCTAAGGTCCTGCCAAGGGGAATGGGGAATGGGGAATGGGGAACGGGTAGGGGAGTGTACAAACCTGTGTTTTGCTTTTGTTGTTTGGCGTTCTGGCATGTCCTGCACTGACCCACAACTCTAGCAACATCCCTCTTCAGTCCTGGCCAAAAGAATCGGTCCTCAACGAGGGTGATGGTCTTATCGCGACCGAAGTGGCCAGCGACTCCCCCAGCATGCAATTCCTAGATCAGAAAGTCTCGGAGTGAAGTCCTGGGAATACACAACTTGCTTCCTTTAAAAAGAAAGCCCTCCCTAAGTAGGTAGTCCGAGCGGTTGACTGGGTTGCCTTACACTCAAGGAAGTGAACGGCTCACTAAAATCAGGACAGGTGGGGTATTGGTCCTTGACTCGCTCGAACCCTACAACCTCTACACTCATCGCCTGGAGTAGTACACTAGCCGACTCCTAGCATTGGTGCGAATGAGGAATATGTTCACTCGGCTTAAAACAAACAAACTTAAGAGTGAGATTATGCAGTTGCCAACACATGTTGGTGCATAGATGTCACACATGCTCAACACATGCCCAGCTTTGGTTTAACTTTCCAAGGTCCTTTATCACAAATTCTTTGTTAGAAAACCCTTGAGATGATCAATCTCAGTGTTATCATTTCCTATTACCACAATGTTATCCACATAGATAAATGAGCATAGTAACTTTTCCACCAGAGCTCTTTATTAATAATGTGTGGTCATCATTAATCTGCTTATAACCCACATATGTCATAGCCTGGTGAAATCTTCCAAACCACGCTCTAGGTGACTGTTGCAAACCATAGAGAGCATGCTTCAACTTATAGACCTTGCCTTGAGTTCTTGTGCTAGAGAAACCTAGTGGAAGTTCCATATAAACTTCTTCATCGAGCTCTCCATGGAGGGAAACATTCTTTACATCAAGTTGTTGGAGTTCCCATCCTAGGTTCACTGTATATGAGAGTAACACTCACATAAAGGTTAGCTTGGCAACTGGTGCAAATGTCTCCTAGTAGTTAATTCCATAAGCCTGAGTGGATCCTTTAGCCACAAGCCTTGCCTTGTATATGTCAACATAACCGTCGATCTTCTGTTTTACCACAAACATCCATTTACAACCCACAAGTCTCTTCCCAAGTGGAAGAGTCATAAGTTCCCATGTCATCCTTTTTAAGGCATCCATTTATTCCTCCATTGCGGCCTTCCATTTGTTTTTCTACAGAAGCTTCTTGCAAATTCTTGCGAACATAAGTAGATGAAAGAGAAGACACAAAAGCACAATAGGAGGGAGAAAATGAATCATATCAAACAAACTGAGATATAGGGTGTTGAGTATAGGTCCTAGTGCCTTTTCTAAGGGCAATAGGTTGGTCTGAAGGAGAAATTATACCTGAAGAATGAAACTCAGTCAGTTCTGGATCCAGGGCTAGCGAAGGGATGTGTAAAAGTGTTGTAGTAGTGGTAATGGTCTGAAGTTGCTCATTTCTGGTATGCCCCCTATGATAAACTTGAAGAGTGGAATCATCAATTTGTCTCTGGAATTCACCAACGGTTCTCTGAACTAGAGTCATCTTCCCTGAGTTGGAGCAATAGGAATTTCCCACTGAGTTGAAACAATAGATTCTATCCCTCATTCTTGTGGAGCATGAGAATCTTGAGGTGAAGATGATGGGTATACTGGTAGAGCAGGTAGATTCAGAGTCATCTCTTCTTCACTAGTAATACCAGACTCTCCCCAAAGAGGTGACGATGAGTAGTAATAACCAACAGATTCATGAAACACATCCATTGTTACCATAGTACGCCAGGTAGGAGGATGGTAACACTTGTATCCTTTTTGTGGAGGAGAGTAACCCAAAAAGATACACTTGATACTTCTAGGTTCCAATTTTCCTAGTGAATGATGATCTCTACCATAGCAAGCACACCCAAAGGTCTTTGTAAGGACCAAGAATGATGTAATCCCTTGAAGAACCTCGACAAAAGTTTGAGAGTTGAGAACACGAGTCGGTATATGATTAATTAGGTAGGCTGTTGTGAGGACAATATTAATCCAATACTGAGATGGAACTTGTCTAACAAAATATCATGGCTCGAGCAATATCCAGCAATTGTTTATTTTTGCTTTCAGCAACCCGTTCTGAGCAGGAGTATCAATACAATTTGTCTAATGAATCCCTTGATCAGCTCGGTATTTTTTAAACTGACTCTATGCATAGTTTTTAAGGCGGTAAGGCGACGGAGGCGTTTGAGGGTCTTTCGGAGCGCCTTAGCGATAAGGCGGGCATAAAACGTCGCCTTATTGATTAAAGCGTTCCTGTGTAATTTTTTTATAAAACCAATCTATTTGGCTCAAATTTTAGTTGAATCCTATTACTCATATATTAAATAAATATTAACGGTTCATATTCATACCAATGTAAGATATTCATCAAGAAAACAAATCAATAAAGTGAATAAACTAAGTTCATTTTCATCAATCATCAATCATCATAACATATTAATATATAATATAAATACATAATTATGAAGCAAAATTATAAAAATAAAGAAAAGAAGACATAAAAAATACAAGTATTTATTATACTTACCTCTATGATGCCAAAATGAGTGCCTAAGCCCTAAGATCATCCACTATATTTCTACTCCTGTCAATGAAGAATGAAGCTCACTGTTGCCGGAGCAAAATGGTCGCCTAGATAAGTGGTTGTTCCTTGTTCCTTGATTCCTTCTCAAAGCCATTTCTTAAAACCCTTGACAAAATCCAAACCCTGTTTGTGAATCGTGTTTTTGTTTTGTTTGTTTTGGTTATTTTTGGTGGAGTAAAGCTGATCCCATATATCTCAAGTGTTAATAAAATCATACACCTACCACTCTAGAAAATTCTAAATAGTATGTTACGAAGGAAAAAAGTTTTGTAGTTAAGGGGAGCATGAAGTGACCACGATTAGAATCAAATCCAGTGATGCAGTTGCATTAGCTATTAATCCCGTATGGAGGCCTATGTGCAAGTTTGGGATGCCCGTAAGGTGCTGTTGGCTATCCAATTGGCTGAAATTGACCTTTAGGTAGTTCATGTTTACATAAGGTGCCCATTGATGGCAGTTAAATGGGCCTTTTATATTTTGGGTTTCATTGTAATGGACCTAATCTATATGCCCATAAAGTGGGGATAAAGTTTATACACTGCATTAGTAGTTGAGTATTCGAGTCTGATTTAATACTTTATAGTTAGGTAGAGTTTTGTTTTGAAGTTTATTTACTTTATTGAGTGTGTGATGAGTTCTTTTATATTTCAATTTAGGAATTTTAGAAGGTCTTTATATATGTTGTGAGCTGTGACAAACCAGGATCTTTTACCAGTAATTGCAATAGAAGAGAGAGGAGAGAATAGAAAATGAGATTGAGGGAGAAGAGAAGAGAAAGAAGAGGAGGAGGCTGCCAAGAGAGTAGTAGACTCGATATCCTTGTAGTCTCCCTACCGCCAGTATTTATTAACACCCAAAATAGTATAATCAAACAAAGAAACTAAGTCCTTGTACAACAAGAAAGATATAATAAGGAGTCTATCTTAATTAATAAGTAGAGACTCTATCCTAACTACGGAAGGAAATAAACTAAACCAAAAAGTAAAACTCAGCCAGGACAGGGATACTCCCCTATCATGGTACATATCTTAACGCTCCCCCTCAAGCTAGTATACATATCAAGGGCTCTAGCATGGAACAATAAGAATAGAAATTAAAAACAAGACTCGTCTTAAACATATGTAGCAGTCATAGACGTCAGTGAGCACGAAGAGAACTTCATTCTAGTAGCAATACCAGCTAAAGCACATCAATCATCATCACATTAGTAGATAAAAAACCTCTTTGTACTGAATAAACCCAACATTACCATGAACACCGAACAAAATATGTGGTGGGGAACATTATTCCGCAATCCAAAATACCATATCAGCAACAAAAACATCATAAGTTCTTCCCAGTGAAGGAAAGTTGTAAGGAGTAATCTGTTAAAGAAAGATAGATAAAAGTGCAGCATCTAAAAACTACTTCATAAGCCCTTTTCAAGGAAGGCTGGTAGTAGGTAATAATCTTCCTAAGGAAGACATATAAAAATGCAGTATACAACAACTATGTCGAAGGCACTCCAGCAACATGGTAACAATGATGTCATTAGCAAAGATCACACAATTAAAGTTCTGATTAGTAAAGATCATACTCATTCCTGAGCCCCAAACAGAGGTCTCAAATAAAATTGCAGCATATGGTTGCTGTGAACCACTCAGCACAAGGTTGCATTGAACTAGATAAATTGTATTGTTGTCGATACCATCCTTATAGATAAAATTGTTGCTGAGGACACGGGCAGATGACACGCCCATCTCACTTGTAGCATTACACATGGACAATAAATTCGTGGGATGCAATAAAAAATATTTCACCATCATATGAATAATAATTAGCACCTCGAAGGATGAGTATCACAATAAATCCCATAATTAAGAGCGTCCACGAATAAACTCCAATCTCTCCCTCAGGGTAGCTAATAATCCATGCAAGTACCAATCTTAAAAAATTGCAACCCCAAAATGATGTGATCGAGGGCCCACCAAAGCAATAAATTTGCAAATATACAGACAAATGGAAATTCTGTAAATTCTGGCAACACGTATGGGACCACCTAAGAAAATATACCAAATAATGTAACATGGGGTTCCAAAACCTGGCTAGGATCGCTTATGGGCCTGCCCCACCTCTAAATATATTAATAAGTAATGGAGGATGTCAATTTTGTAGTAAAACAAAATCTTCAAAGGAGTTGCAGTACTGTAATTTGTTGGAGCTTCAACAGAGGATAAACAAAGTAATGGGAGTGTGAAAAATATGGCCAAAGGGTAAAAACTGGGAAGAAAAAAAAATCATGGGACATGAAGGAATAAGAGATAAAAGAAGGGGCATATGTGGAAACTAAAATAAAATATAAGGAAAACAAGGCTAATAGAAAATTGAGAATAAGGAGGGGGGTGATGGGGAGGGTTATCATCTTCTTCCTTACTTATTGATCACATGGGCAGAAATCTAGAGATCCTTGGAAAGAGAAAATCTCGCTCACCAGGGCAGCATTCAACCTTAAATTTCAGGCAATAGGTCATTTCATCACACCCTGCTGATTCTGTCAAGTATCACTCCAAATGGAGTTTGAAGATAAAAGAAATAAAACCTGCAACTCAGATATGGCATCGGCACAACAGTCCCAGGGGGGAGATTAAGAGCAGCAAATCGACTAGGGTTTGATACCCAAGGGAATCATCAGAAATCGAAAGCATGATGGGAATTGAGAAGAAGCAAATGACACAATGTAGCCTGGCATTTAAGCAAAAAATCAGTACTCAACAAATCTTCCGGTGGTAAATCGATACTCCTCAACTATTGACAGAAATTAGTAGCAAATAAATCATTGACAACAAATGAAGCACATAGCAGCGAACATCTTCCGAAACGATTCAGGGGCGTGGACTCTGCGGTTTGTGGAATACTCACAGAAACCAGAAAATACTTCATAACTTCAGCAGAACAGTTACATCTTCTGAAGATTATAGATTCAGCAGCAAATGTGTAGAACTCTAGTCACCATGAGCTTGTTAATGATGGTGAAGACGTACATGAACAAAATTCCGGAACACTCGTTGACCAGCATGGGTCTTGTTTCTTTAGTTGCATTCGTCGGCCTGCAGCTAATCAAAAAACATCATCTTGAGTTCCTTGAAGTCAGACATATGGTTTTAATTTAACATTTTTCCTTTGTTAACAAGACTATAGCATAACTTCATCTTGTTTTGTGACACGTGAATTTCATTAAATTAGTGCCAAAACGCAAAGGTGGCACTGACAGAGGTGTTGCACTAGGATCCATTTTGCGATGTCAAAACAAATTAACACCAAAATGGAAATCCCCCTTAGTTTTCATTGGTTTGCCATTCTTTGACGGCCATTTGATTGCAATTTGTTGGTTAACTTATGCTAATATATATATATATATATATGTACATTTAAGGAAAATCATAGCTTAATCCAGGGAGTCTGTGCTTTCTTTGTTTGGTTAATAACCATTTTTTCCTTATATTCTTTTATTATCTTTCACCCACATCCCAGGTATATTCACCTCGTCTGGATTCACCTCCCCCAAGATGGGTTCATTTTGCACATGGATTGCTGCTTTTCTTATATCAGGTTTGCTTTTACTGTTCTATTCAAATTCAATTATGCATCTCTGTCCTGTTTATGCATGATAATTCACTTATTTAATTTCCCACTTTGTGTGCTACTTTATCTCTACAAGTATGGATTGGCTTTAAGTTGTCAATTTTTTTTATCAAATTTATCTACTATTAAATTATCTCTTCTCAACAAGAATCCACACGTCATAGATATGCATGAAAAGGCCAGTGTGGCAGAATTTAAAGAAGCCTTATCGGAGGGATATCGTATCGTATTGGAGATACTTTAAACCATGGGCAAGATACTAAGCCCAGATGAAATTCTAATAGAAGTGTTGAAACCCTAGGAGTTTGTGGGGAGTTTTGGTTAACAAAGTTGTCTAACAGGATTATGAACACAAGGAAAATGCCAAATGATTGGAGGGGAAGCATTATAGTCCCAGTCTACAAAAATAGAAGGGGATATAGAAATTAGAAAGCATTAAACTAATGTGTCATACTATGAAATTATGGGAGAAAGTTATTGAAGCCCGCTTGAGAAGAGAAGCTAAGGTCTCGGAGAACTAGTTCAGATTTATGCCAGGTAAATCCACTACAGAGGCTATCTACCTACTAAGGATGCTCATGGTAAGTTATAGACCTCACAAGAAGGATCTTCACGTGGTTTTTATTGACCTTGAAAAAGCATATGATAGAGTTCCTAGAGATTTAATCCATCATGTCCTAGTAAAGAGAGGAATCGAGCACATATGTAGATATAATTAAGGAGTGTATGAGGGCATGGTGGCTAGTGTGAGATTTGTGGGAGGTTGAGCCTCACTCATTGTCCTCAAGTTCTTTAGCAGAGCATAGCTGACTTCACTCTAAAGTGAGTGTGAACAAGCACCTTTTCACTTATTGTCCATTATAGGAGTCTTTCTATCCTCCATTGCTTTTGCAACAATGTTAGAATATTTTGATTGGTGTATAGTAGACTGGGAAACTAACTGTAGCACTTTTGATCAAATATTCATACCAACAAGCCAATCTAGTGCCCATCCTCTCCACAATCGATTTCATATTCTTGAATAACAAAGTTGGGTACACATCATGACCTAACTTCATCATCTAAGTCTAAATCCTCTAGGTTTCTAGGATTTGGTGCAGGAATTCTGTTCTTCCATGCCATTATTTCGAGACCAGATGTTTCATTGAATAAATAAGCTATTAATTTTTCTGATAATAATAAGGGCGAGAGAATGCTACCCGATAGCACATATGCACACCAAGGTTTAAGATTTCGTTGATCCAAAAAAGAGAGATCTGGTGAAATCTTGTCGAGATCATGTATTTTTTCGCGGTCCACTCGGTGGCCATATGGTCTTTGTACTCTCTGAGACTAGGTATTTACCTTATTTTAGGACTTCTAAACTCAATGGAAACATCAGTTTTTTAAAAATCAAATTTAAAATGGTACTTTGACTTCGTACCCTATGTAAGTAGTCTCTTACTCTTCGGACCCTAGGCTAGTATGCTCTATTCCACAATCCACATTCCACAATCAACACATGACACCATAATCATAGAATTTAAAAGACATCTAGATAATTACTTTATTGATTAACAAATAACATTGATGACTGATGAGTCACATTACCATACATTGAAAATTTGAAATGATACGGCTGCTCTTTCTTGGTTGGACCAGCATGACCGGCTTTGGAAGCCAAGAGCCAAGAAGAACCGGTCCAGCCCAGGGTTTTGGTCCAACAAGGGTTGGAAATAAAATTAGTAGTTTACTTAGTATTTTATTTCATGCTTTTAGTTTCCAGACTTGAACGTAGGAGTAGGATTTATTTCCTTGCTTTGGTTTCCTTTTTATAGTTGTTTCCTAGTTTAGGCTAGTTTCCATTCCAGTTACGTTTCTAATTTCATGTTCCTATTTTCCTATATATTAGTTGTAATCGATTGAAGATTTAGAGAGCAATTTGATTATTGAATGAATTTGTGAGTGTGATCCTCCTTTTCCCCCTCTCTACTCTGATTTCCCCTCCCTTCCCTAAGGGTTCTCCATCAACT